>NW_015389974.1:67230-72706 GCF_001527695.2 Protobothrops mucrosquamatus
CATGATACCGTGGTCCACAGTATCAAAAGCCGCCGAGAGGTCCAAAAGAACTAGGACAGAGGAATATCCCCTGTCCCGGGCCCTCCAGAGATCATTAACCAACGTGACCAATGCCGTTTCTGTGCTGTAACCCGGCCTGAAGCCCGACTGGAGGGGGTCCAGATAGACTGTTTCCTCCAGGTGCCGAGGAAACTGCTGTTCTTCACCGATTGCTTTGAAATTTTGACACAACGTTGCATTCGAATACGCGCGTGTTTTTATATACCTATATTATATAGATGTCACACCTGTGACAGGTAAAAACATGTTTTTTTTGAAAAACCGCCATTTGTTGGACGTAAAAACAACACACGCTACGATTTTACGATTCCATTTCAATGTTTCCGATTTACGATCTATTTACGATTTCCAAATTTCCAATTCTTTCTTTTCTATTTAACCAGACTGAGCCACAGCAACGCGTGGCCGGGTACAGCTAGTACTATTATAAAATTTGTACCTTCCTTCCTTCCTTTCTTCCTCCCTCCCTCCCGCCAAAAATAAAATCACATATGATTTCTTATACAATATTTCTAATACTGTTATAAAATTTGTAACTTCCTTCCTTCCTTCCTTCCTTCCTTCCTTCCTTCCTTCCTTCCTTCCTTCCTTCCTTCCTCTGGAAGTAAAATCAAATAGGATTCCCTGCACAATATTTCTAACACAGTTATAACATTCCCTCCATCCTCCCTTCATCCCGCTCTCTCTGGTACATCTTTCCCGAACTGTTGAAGCATCACGATAATTTTGATCGCGGCCTTCGCAAAAAAACCCTCTGTATCTCCTCAACTTGCGTCACTTCAGAACAGAGAATATTGTACGTCGGTAATTGCCATTGATTTCAACACTGATTTGTCCTTCATTTTATTATTTTTAAAGGAGAACTTGGTGGAAAGCAAGCATCACAAGCTTGCCAGGAGCTTAAGAAGCGGTCCTTCGGATCATGACCTTAAACCCAATGCTGCTACACGGGATCAGCTTAACGTACGTTCCACTTTAAAGCACTCTGAATTATTCTTCATTTAATTTTTGCCAGGCTTATATAAAAATACAGAATTACAGAGCCGGAAGTGACCTTGGAGGTCATCTAGTTCAACCTCCCTTGCTCAAGCAGGAGACCCTATACCACTCTCCAGTGTCTTCTTAAAAGCCTCCAGTGATGGAGCATCCATAACTTCTGGAGGCAAGCTGTTCCACTGGTTAATTGTCCTCACTGTTAGGAAGTTTCTCCTTAATTCCAGGTTGCTTCTCTCCTAGATTAGTTTCCGTCCATTGTTTCTTGTCCTGCCCTCTGGTGCTTTGGAGAATAGCTTGACTCCCTCTTCCTTGGGGCAGCCCCTGAGATATTGGAACACTGCTATCATGTCACCCCTAGTCCTTATTTCCCCTAGACTAGACATACCCAGTTCCACCAACTGTTCTTCTTTGGTTTTGTTTTAGATCATTGTGAGTTACCCACCTACAAAGCAACTAACATACGAAGAACAGGACTTGGTGTGGAAGTTTCGGTACTACCTTACCCATCAGGAAAAGGTAGGCATGTAAGCTGAAGCTGTTAACGTGCTCTGCCTTCTTCCGGACTGAGAATTACAATCCTTCCCAACCTGTCACTTCCAGGTGTTTAGGGACTGTGATTCCCATCATTTCTTTCAGACAAAAGCCAAGGAGTAGGGGAATTCTGAGAACTGCATTAGAGTAGATGGAGTTTGGGTAGCTTTGGAAGACTGATGGACACAGGTTGGTTTTGTTTTTTCCCCTTCACTCCCAAGGACGCAACGTTCTTTCTTGTTTGCTCTGAGTTTGAATTGTGACGTTGTGAAACACTCTGCGTCTCTGTTGCCTCCGGAAATGTGGCAGCGGTGATTTGTTTTTATGGTATAGATTGATTTGAGAGCATGATGTTCTAGGCTGATCTGGAACGATCTAGACTGCAGCAATTAGGGCCGCCTCTAAATGGCAGGAAGGGATTTTTGCAGTAATCTTCCTCTGCTAAAGATCTTCCATCCCTCCCTCCCTCCCTTCCTTTTCCTTCTTTCCTTCCTTCCTTCCCTCCCTCCCCCCTTCTCACTAGCTTAGTCTAACATCTTATTTCCTTCCTTCCTTCCTTCCTTCTCCCCAGCTTAGTCTAAGATCTTATTTCTTTCCTTCCTTCCTTCCCTCCCTCCCTCCTTCTCACTAGCTTAGTCTAAGATCTTATTTCTTTCCTTCCTTCCTTTCTTCCTTCCCTCCCTCCCTCCCTCCTTCTCACTAGCTTAGTCTAACATCTTATTTCATTCCTTCCTTCCTTCCTTCTCCCTAGCTTAGTCTAACATCTTTCTTTCTTTCTTTCTTTCTTTCCTTCCTTCCTTCCTTCCTTCCTTCCTTCTCCTAGCTTAGTCTAACATCTTCTTTCTTTCTTTCTTTCTTTCTTTCTTTCTTTCTTTCTTTCTTTCTTTCTTTCTTTCTTTCTTTCTTTCTTTTTTTCCTTCTTTCTTTCTTTCTTTCTTTCCTTCCTTCCTTCCTTCCTTTTCCCTAGCTCAGTCTAACATCTGAGTTCCTTCCTCCCTCCCTCCCTCCTATCTCCCTCCCTCTCTTCCTTCTTTTCTTCCTTCCTTCCTCCTCTCCCTTCCTCCCTCTCATCCATCCTCCCTCCCTCCCTTCCATCCATCCATCCATCCATCCATCCATCCATCAGCAGAGAGGATAATTGCTCAGGTCCTTTCCTGTTAGTGATTCTTTCCCCTGCAGCCTCCCTTTCAGCTTCTGTTTCCCTTTCTGAAAAGGTGCAACGGGAGGAATTCATCCTTTCCTTGGAATTTAATGAAGGCTAAAAACCAAGGAAGCTGCAACCAGGGCAGGGAGTGCCACTCAAGGAAAGCAAGGGTGATTTCCAGACGTCTCCTTTTTTCCCCTTCTGTTCACTGAGTCAGTATAAGCCCCTAGCCCAGAGGTAGGCAACCTTGGCTCTTTTTATGACTCGTGGACTTCAACTCCCAGAATTCCTGAGCCAGCCATGCTGAGGGGAAAGGGAGAGGTTTCCAAGCTGAGCCATGCTGGCTCAGGAATTCTGGGAGTTGAAGTCCACGAGTCATGAAGGGGCCAAAGTTTCCCTCATGCTGACTCAGGAATTCTGGGAGTTGAAGTCCACCAGTCATGAAGGGGCCAAAGTTTCCCCCATGCTGGCTCAGGAATTCTGGGAGTTGAAGTCCGCAAGTCATGAAGGGGCCAAAGTTTCCCTCATGCTGGCTCAGGAATTCTGGGAGTTGAAGTCCACGAGTCATGAAAGAGCCAAGGTTGCCTATCCCTGCCCTAGCCTTTCTCTCCCTAAGGAATGCCATTGAAATTCTCTTCTCTTTTGAAAGGAATTACCTCAGCAACTCTCCTTTCATTATTCTGTGTGAGACCAGGAAAGCAAAATCAGCTTATTTTTTCCATAAGAGATAATTAAGCTTTAGACCTCTAGGCAGCTTTTGCAGAAAACAGACCCACCAAACGCAAGACCACATTTAAACAATTCTTTCCCCCAAACAGTGTTGAAATATGTCTGCTTTTGAAGTGGAGGGCCAAGATTTGAGTTATTCAGTCAATCCATCACCCTTTTATTAATATGAGGGTTATTCAACAGCAATAATACCGAGGACAAGCGCAACGTCCCTATGATTCCTCATAAGAAGGAGAGGAATTTAAGCCCTTTGTCGTTATTCTAGTTCTAAACCAGGGGTCTTCAAACTTGGCCCTTTTATGACTGGTGGACTTCAACTCCCAGAATTCCTTAGCCAGACACGCTGGCTGAGGAATTCTGGGAGTTGAAGTCCACCAGTCATAAAAGGCCCAAGTTTGAAGACCCCTGGTCTGGATCCAAGGCCGCAGTGTCATCAAAATGGCCGACTGAGGAATTCTGGGAGCTGAAGTCCACCAGTCATCAAAGGGCCAAGTTTGAAGACCCCTGGTCTGGATCCAAGCCCACAGTTTCATCAAAATGGCCGACTGAGGAATTCTGGGAGTTGAAGTCCACCAGTCATAAAAGGGCCAAGTCTGAAGACCCCTGTTCAGTGTTTCTTGAGGCTTTAAGAAAAAAAAAAATCAACCCCCCCCTTCAGATCTGTTAAAAGAAAAAAAATTCCAATAACAACAGAGTTTACTGATTCGGTGAAATACCAATGAATATGGATTTCTTTATTTAAAATATTTATCTGCCCTTCATCGTGCATTGCGTCCCTTGGGAATTGGCGAAATTAAAAATGCATTTGAATGCAACAACAAAAAAAACAAACACATCCAGAGTACAGCAAAATACGATTCAGAGAGCCATTATTCTCCTGGAGTCCTTAATGAGTTGGACCGTAGTTGAATGCTCCACAGTTCCTAAGTAAATGAGATTGCATATATGTGTTTCCACGAAAATAATTTAATTTTCGCTCCAAAAGACGTATGAAGGCTTATTTTCTGGTTAGGGCTTATATTCTGGGACATATGGTACTAAATGTGTCCATCTGGCTGACGATCTTAACTGGGGCTTATTTTGGGGGGTGGGGCTTATATTAACGAGCATCCTGAAAAAATCATGCTGGGGCTTATTTTCCAGTTGGGTCTTATATTTGGGGAAATACAGTACTACTGATGCTTGCTCAGTGGTCTCTTATTCAGCAACTGCTCAAACATAACCACAGTGTTGAAAGAGTGATAATTATGCCCAGTCCTCATACTTACGGCATGTCAGTCACAGAATCCCCTCCGTCTTCATTAGTGATCTTCTTTCTCGGCCTTCCTACAAGCAAAGTCAATGGGGAAACTGGCTGGAGGTTGCAAAGAGAAACCAAGTTACGTTCTTGCTTAATGACCTACAATGATTCGTTGAACAACTGGGACTGGGAGGTTCTGGAACTTCTATCAAGGACGAGCATGGTCGTGCGATGTTGCATTTTATGACCGTGTTAGTTAGCTGTGCTGTCCTTGATGATGTTTCCTAGTTGGGTGATGAAATGTGTGCAAGAAAGCAACCAAGCTCAGAGAACACCAAGGACCCCACAGTCCTCCTCCTCCTCCTCCTCCTCCTCCTGTTCCTCCTCCTAACTAGGTAACATAATCAGTTCGGAGATCAAACCCCACTCAATTCCAGCTGATGATGTTTCCTAGTTGGGTGATGAAGTGTATGCAAGAAAGCAACCAAGCTCACAGAGCATCAAGGACCCCACAGTCCTCCTCCTCCTCCTCCTCTTCCTCCTCCTCCTCCTCCTCTCCACAAACCCCATTCTCTTCTAGAACTGATGATGTCACCTAGTTGGTTCATGAAATGTCTGCAAGAAAACCGCCAAGCTCAGAGAGCACCAAGGACCCCACAGTTCTCCTCCTCCTCTTCCTCCTCCTCCTCCTCCTCCTCCTCCTCCTCCTCCTCCTCTTCCTCCTCACTCCCTTATTGCATCGATGATGTTACCTAGTTGGGTCATGAAACGTCTGC
>NW_015389974.1:73340-87618 GCF_001527695.2 Protobothrops mucrosquamatus
TCCTCCTCCTCCTCCTCCTCCTCCTCCTCCTCCTCCTCCTCTTCCTCCTCACTCCCTTATTGCATCGATGATGTTACCTAGTTGGGTCATGAAACGTCTGCAAGAAAACCACCAAGCTCAGAGACCACCAACGGGCCCCACAGTCCTCCTCCTCCTCTTCCTCCTTCTCCTCCTCCTACTCCTACAAATCCTCCCTCCCTTCTAGCACTGATGATGTTTCCTAGTTGGGTCATGAAACGCCTGCAAGAAAACCCACGAAGCTCAGAGAACACCAAGGATCCCACAGACGACCTCCTCCTCTTCCTCCTTCCCCCCACCCCCTCCCTCTCCTCCTCCTCCTCCCCTTCCCCAAATCCCCTTCCCTTCTAGCACTGACGAGGTTACCTACTTCAATCATAAAACGTCTGCAACCACCAAGCTCGGAGAGAGCCAAAGACCCCCACAGTTCAACCGTGAGCTGCAAATATTTCCTTGAATTAGAATAGAATAACAGAGAATAAAATAGTAGCGTTATTGTCACTTTGAATGCACGCTAATCGGCATGCATTGAAATGAAATTTCGTTGCATTCAGGTCTCAAAAGGGTCACCACCTCCAATATACACTGCATAAATAGGACATAAATAAATAAATAAATAAATAAATAAATAAATAAATAAATAAATAAATAAATAAATAAATAAATACAGAATGATGCACCTACCCACATATATTATACGACACAGAGAAACAACACAGTCTAGTTCGGGTTATGTATTACTTATCAGTGGAAATTCTGATCCCAATTATGTCATTAAGGAGAGGAGGACCTGTGCCTTGCAGTCAGATCAGCCCATAGTTTCTTCTGAAGCTCCATTAAAAAAAACAACAACCAAAAAAAACCAACTACCCCACCCTGCTCTTGTTTGATGTCACCTCCAAGTTGGGACAAGGTATGTGTCATGGTTCCGACAGATGAAACTCTTCCAAGAACTTTGAGGCAATGTTTACCTTAAAGAATCTTTATTCGACAAGCATAGCAGTGGCACGTACATAGCCAAAGCCAAAATCTGAATTCCCCTCCCCTGAGCCCATAGTATCAAAGCTCAATTCCCTCCTCCAATTAACAGTCATAAATCACATTCTCCAATTAGCTTGAAATGCAGGCTTTCCCTCCACTTCTCCAGCCGCCATTTCTTATCATCTCTTATTTCAAAAAACCTTGGTTCTCACACTAGTTACAGTATTGTTATGTCTTAACTAAACTCCGAGGCACATTCCTCCTCCTCCCCCCGCCCAGAATCATCTAATTCTAACTCTAATTCTAAGAGTAAAACATAAGAAGGAAAATGGCTGCATCTCCATATGTTGGTCAAAGCAAGAACATCCGATGTTGGCAGCATTGACGTCCTGTTGATGGGTTTCTGACTTTTGATCCTAGGCGTTGACCAAATTCTTGAAGTGCGTCAACTGGCACCTTCCTCAAGAAGCAAAGCAAGCTCTGGAACTCCTGGGCAAATGGAAGCCGATGGACGTCGAAGACTCCTTAGAGCTTCTGTCTTCGCAGTTCACCAACCCAACGGTGCGGCGTTACGCTGTGGCCAGATTGCAGCAGGCCGATGACGAGGTAACAGAATAACAGAGTTGGAAGGGACCTTGGTGGTCTTCTAGTCCAACCCCCTGCTCAAGCAGGAAACCCTATCCTATTTCAAACTAATGGTTGTCCAGTCTTTTCTTAAAAACGTCCAGTGTTGGAGCACTCGCAACTTCTGGAGGCAGGTGGTTACACTGATTAATTACACCTAGACACATGTAACCTTCATTGCTAAATTGTTTCCGGGTGGCATTCACACAACCCATAGTTTACTTATGCTAAAGGTAGAGTCAGCTTGGTTTTACTCATTTTTTCTGAGCTTGCAAATAGCAAACTATGAAGAAAGCATGTAGGCTGGATTCTTACAAGACGCATTTTGTTGTTATTGTATTTATTATTTATTAATAATATTAATAAATATTAATATTTATTTATGTATATGGCCATCAGACTCGCTTATTGGGATTCTGCTCAGTTTACAGAAATAAAACCCAGACACAAAACCTAATAGATCCCTACTTCCATAAATAATAATAATAATAATAATCTATCTATATAAATAAAAATGTAAATGTTCGTTTGTTCAAAATCTTAAATCTCCGAAAGTTCTTCACCGATTGCTTTGAAATTTTGACACAACGTTGCATTCGAATATGCACGTGTTTTTATATACCTATATTATATAGATGTCACACCTGTGACAGGTAAAAACATGCTTTTTTGAAAAACAGCGCCATCTGTTGGACGTAAAAGCAACACACGCTTTTACCAGACTGAGCCACAGCAACGCGTGGCTGGGTACAGATAATAATAATAATAATAATAATAATAATAATAATAATAATAATAATAATAATAATAATAGTAATATAACAGCAGCAGCAATCAAGTCAAGCACTTGATGGGTTCCACATTACCTTGGGATCTCTATGCCCACTGGCAAAACCATGTTTTCAGAGCCTTTTGAAAGAGTCTTAAGTTGAGGGTCAGCCCTATCTCTACAGAGATAATATTCCACAGGAAGGGAGCCACCACAGAGAAGGCCCTTAGAATAAAATAACAGAATTTGAAGGGACCTTGGAGGTCTTCTAGTCTAATCCCCTGCTCAGTCAGGAAACTAGAACATAGAACAGGGTTGGAAGAGACCTTGGTGGTCTTCCAGTCCAACCCCTTCAAGTTGGAGACCCCATGTCATTTCAGACAAATGGCTGTCCAGTCTCTTCTTAAAAACATCCAGTATTGGAGCATTCACCGCTTCTGGAGGCAGTTTGTTCCACTGGTTAATTGTTCTCACTGTCAGGAAATTTCTCCTTAGTTCTAGGTTGCTTCTCTCCGTGATGCCTTCCCTCAATGCCTTATTGTCCCCCCTGTAGATGAAGAATAGGTGGATCCCTCTCTTTTTTGTGGCAACCCCTTAGATATTGGGAGATGGCTATCGTGTCCCTCATAGACCTTCTTTTCATTAAACAAGCCATATCCAATTCCTGCAATTGTTCTTCATATGCTTATAACATATAAAGATAATAAGGAAGGAAGAGACTCTTCTCGGCTGTTTCCCTTGCCCTATGGAGTTTTCTCCCCTCAGAGGTGAGACAGGCCCCCAACTCTCAGAATAACAGAGAGGTCTGGAGGTCTTCTAGTCCAACCCCCTGCTCAGGCAGGAAACCCTATACCAGGGGTAGGCAACCTTGGCTCTTTTATGACTCGTGGACTTCAACTCCCAGAATTCCTGAGCCAGCATGGCTCAGCATGGAAACCTCTCCCTTTCCCCTCAGCATGGCTGGCTCAGGAATTCTGGGAGTTGAAGTCCACCAGTCATAAAAGAGCCAAGGTGGCCTACCCTTGGCCTATACCATTTCACACAAATGGCTGTCCAGTCTCTTCTTAAAAACTTCCAGTGTTAGAGCACCCACAATGTCTGAAGGCAAAGCTGTTCCACTGGTTGATTGTTCTCACTGTTAGTAAGGTTCTTCTTAATTCCAGGTTTCTTCCCTCCTTGATTATAGTAGTAGTAGTAGTAGTAATAGTAGTAATAATAATAATAATAATAATAATAATAATAATAATAATAATAATAATAATAATAATAATAATAATAATAATAATAATAATGATAAAGTTGGAAAGGACCTTGGAGGTCATCTAGCCCAACCCCCTGCTCAGGCAGGAAACCCTATACCATTTCAGACAAATGGCTGTCCAGTCTCTTCTTAAAAACTTCCAGTGTTGGAGCATTCACAGCTTCTGGAGGCAGGTTGTTCCACTGGTTAATTGTTCTCACTGTCAGGAAGTTTCTCCTTAGTTCTAGGTTGCTTCTCTCTTTGGTTAGTTTCCACCGTTGCTTCTTGTCCTGCCTTCAGGTGCATTGGAAAATAGGTTGACCCCCCCCACCTCTTCTTTGTGGCAACCCCTCAAATATTGGAAGACTGCTATCATGTCATCCCTAGGTAGAACCATCACCACCTCTTGCTTTTCCTGTGCTTGGTAGAAATTGACAGAACCGTCTTTCTCCTGTTTTTCTTAATATTTTTTTAAAAAACTATTTTATACAGAATGGAAAAAAAAACCACACAAGAAAATAAGAATTACAAACAAGACACAAATACGTATTTAATTGAATAAACATAGTTGCAACCATCTGCCTATGTAATTTGGAATAAAGTCAGTAATTGCAATAGCATTTTCTTGCAAGATTCAAATTTTGAAAGTGGTCTTGGGCAGAAAAACTGAGTTATCAATTTATTTTATTGTTATTATTATGTAACTGGAGTATTAAAGCATCGTTTGCAGATGAGGAGCTACAAAGTAACTGGGGAAAAAAGTGTATACAATAAATACAAGATTAGCCATTAACATATAACCTCCGCCACCGTTGAACGCTGATACCTCTATCTCACACAGATTCTGATAGGTTTACTTCCTTGCATTGCAGTTCTAAAAATGCAGCTAGTCCTCAACGTAACAACAATTTGTTTTAACGCCTGCTCAAAGTTACTCCGGCACTGAAAATAGTGACTTATGACTGGTTTTCACAGTGACAACCTTTGTGGTATTTTCCCCCTGGTCACATGATCAAAATTCAGGCTCTTGGCAACTGATTCACATTTAGGACGGTTGCAGTTTCCCGGTGGTCCCTTTTTCCGACCTTCAGACAAGCAAAATCAATGGGGAAGCCAGGCTTAACAACAACCGTGTTACTAATTTAACAGTTGCAATGAGTCACTTAACACCTGTGGCAGCAAAGGTTGTAAAAGAGGGCAAAAGTCATTTAACAAATGTCTCACTTAGGGACAGGGTCCCTAAGGATTTATACTCCTTGCAGACAGCTGGTCATTTGCCTTCTTTTAGAGAATCGTTGAGGCCACCTGGAGGTTTAATTTAAATGTCCTCAGGGTCACCTGAGTGGTACAAATGTGTGTGGAGCCTTCTTGGCTACAGGATGTTTTCTGCACACAGGTGACTTTGAGGACACAGATAAATCTCCAAGTAACCTCAACGACTCTCTAAAAGAATGCAAATAACCAGCTGTCTGCAAGGAGTATAAATCCTTCCATTCCCCACCATCCGGTCAGAGCTGAAGAAGCTTCTTGGATGAGAAGCGAAATGTCTTCAAAGAAAAACAAGAAAGTCCAGTTGCCTCCTTAAAAAAAAAAGCATCTTTGGCTTTCTCTACCATGCTGTTTTCTCTTCCCCCCTCCTTCTTAACCCCCAACCCTTTCTGGCCCCTTCCTCATTGGGGGAAAAAAATCACTTCCCATATCAAATTTGCCCACTTCCTATGTTTTCTCCCCAGGATCTGCTGATGTATTTGCTGCAGCTTGTCCAAGCTCTGAAATATGAAAATTTTGATGACATCAAGAGTGGACTGGAGCCCACCAAGAAAGAAACTCAAGGAACCGTTTCGGAAAGTATGGCGGCCTCTGGAGTCGCTGCAGCTGAAATAGAGAGGTAGGTGAGCATTTATAGAGGAGGCCCTATAGTTAGGGGACTGGAGGCTAAAACATATGAGGAACGGTTGCTGGAATTGGGTATGTCCAATTTAATGAAAAGAAGGATGAGGAGGGACATGATAGCAGTGTTCCAATATCTCAGGGGCTGCCCCAAAGAAGAGGGAGTCAAGCTATTCTCCAAGGCGCTTGAAGGCAGGACAAGAAGCAACAGATGGAAACTCATCAATGAGAGAAACAACCTGGAATTAGGGAGGAAATTCCTGACAGTTAGAACAATTAACCAGTGGAACAACCTGCCTCCAGAAGTGGTGAATGCTCCAACACTGGAGGTTTTTAAGAAGAGATTGGACAAACATTTTTCTGAAATGGTATAGGGTCTCCAGCTTGAGCAGGGGATTGGACTAGATGACCTCCAAGGTCCCTTCCAACTTTATTATTATTATAGTTACCACCATAATGGAGCCTGCCCACTATGGTTATAAACCAGGCATGTCAAACTGCCGGCCTGTGGGCCGGATGCGTCACGCCGAAACCACACCCACCCAATTGCCGGCAATGGAGGAAAAGTCCCGATACGTCGCGCAACGTCACTCAACATTGCGAGTTTGACATGCCTGTTGTAAACCATGACGGTTGTAAATTGGGTTACCTATTTGACTTTTGTTTATGGCCATCGTTAATCAAGCACTGTGGTTGTAAAATGACCACTATGGTCATTAAATGAATGCCACATTGCTTAAGTTGAATCACTGGTTTGCTATGGACCGCTTCTGCTGAAACAAGAAGCAAATGCCACATTTTGGAAATCCGTCGTACAATGCAATCATCTGACTTCAGGGTACCACAAATGGCCATAAATACAGAATTTGAACAGGGGAGGACCCAATTGACTCCAAAAATTTCTTTCTTTTTTATTAGTTTTATTCATTTATAACATAAAATGTGAAAATACAAAAGGAAATAGTCGTGGGACAACAGTAGAAAAAGGGGAAATAAAAAAAAAAAAACAGTATGGAGAAATGGAGGGGAAGAAACAAAAGGCATTGACTTCCGACTCTCTCTGATCTCAACTTTTTACATGTCTATAGTCGTATGCAGAAGCCGTTTCTGTATCGGCAAATCAGTCTAATCAGTAAAACCCAAAATCATGATATTGTTTTTTTCCACCTCAAGCATAAAGTCCAGAAGCGGTTTCCAAGTAGAAAGAAAAGTACTTACCGTATTTTCCGGCGTATAAGACGACTGGGTGTATAAGACGACCCCCAACTTTTCCAGTTAAAATATAGAGTTTGAGCGAGAGAGGGGGGGGGAGAGAAAACTTGATGAGTAATATGCCAAACCACATGCGTAAAGGAATAAAATAGAATACCCGTATTTTCCGGCATATAAGACGACTGGGCGTATAAGACGACCCCCGACTTTTGAGAAGATTTTCAGGGTTTAGAAAGTCATCTTATACGCCGGAAAATACGGTATGTTCTTTTCCTTGATCAGCACAGTCAATTTGGCCGTCTCTGCTCATTCGATCAGTTTTTGTAACCATTCGTCTATGGTAGGAATTGAGGCCATCCTTCCACTTTTATGCCTAGAGCAGGGGTCTTCAAACTTGGCCCTTTTATGATTTGTGGACTTCAACTCCCAGAATTCCTTAGCCAGCATGCCTGGCTGTGGAATTCTGGGAGTTGAAGTCCACCAGTCATAAAAGGGCCAAGTTGGAAGACCCCTGGTCTGGATCCAAGCCCGCAGTTTCATCAAAATGGCCGACTGAGGAATTCTGGGAGTTGAAGTCCACCAGTCATAAAAAGGCCAAGTTGGAAGACCCCTGGCCGCCCTAGAGCAATCTTGCTGCCGTCACCATATATATAAAACCAGAGTTCCAATTTTTTTTCCCAGTTCTCTTTCCATTAGACCCAGAAGTAAAGTTTCTGGTTTCATCTTTATGTTCACTTTAAGAATTTTCTGCACTAATGTATGAACCCTACACCAATATTTCTTTTCCTTATCACACATCCCCAGTAAATGATAAAAAGTCCCTTCTTTACATTTACATTTTCCAAACTGAGCCTAGAATTTCTGCGGCTAAGTGAGACGTTTTGTTAAGTGAGTTTTGCTCCATTTTACGACCTTTCCTGCCTTGGTTGTTAAAGGAATCACTGAAGTTAGCAAAAATGGCTCCCCCATTGACTTTGCATCTCAGAAGGTCACTAAAAGGGATCACATATCCCTAGGACACTGTGACGGTCATAAATATGAGTCATTTGCCAAATGTCTGAATTTTGATCCTGGGGCCATGGGGACACAGCCAACGGTCATAAGTCACTTTATTCAGGGCTGCTGTAACTTTGAACGGCCACTAAATGAATGGGTTATAAGTTAAGGACTCACCGTAGTATCCTTGGTTAATTATCCCCAAGTCTGCCTGATCCAAACAGCTTGCTTGTAAAAGAAAGATTGGAGTCCTCGGTGTTTAATGAGAAGAGATCTCCCACCCTTTGAAATTATGAAGCAATTACGGTATTCATATTTGAAGTTGCAGTTTTAAATCTTCTTGCTAGGAAATGACATCCATTAAACCCAGCAGGACACTGGTTTGCATGTTTACTTCTGAATAAATGTGCTTACATTGAAATAATTAAATGCACATAAGATTTCTACAGGGGGGGAAGAAAAAAAAAACCTCTTCAAGATGCAAATGCATGGAAGGTTAACTGGAGAAATAATAAAACATTTTCACTCTCCTGGTTTTTTTTTTTTTTCCCTTTCTCCCCCTCAGCTCACAGATCATCACAAGTCCTCTGCCTCTCATTTCTTCCCCGTTGCCGGCAGCCAGAGCGAAGGAATCGGCCGAGAATGAAAATCTCGAGGTGAGCAGAGAATCCAGAATGGACGTCCGGTTTCAGACGGATGAAGCTGTGCGAGTGGGGGAGAGCCTCTGTGGTTTTGCCTGCAATGTGTGTAGATGGATCCGCGTGGTTGTCGAAAAAGGCAAAAGGCTAGTCACAATCGGGCAATTGAAAACTGCCCTCCGCTTTTAAAAAAACAAAACAAAAAACCAGCCTGTATGTGTTTTTTGGTTTTTTAACGAGCGTGATTGATCGGATTGCAAGATTGTCACCACCATTTTATCTTCTCCACTGCTCAGCAATACTCATGGCTTTCGTTCATTTGTATTTTTATTTATTTATTTATTTATTTATTTATTTATTTAGTTAGTTAGTTAGTTAGTTAGTTAGTTAGTTAGTTAGTTAGTTATTAAATTTCTTTGCCACCGATCTCATGGCAAGAAGATTCTGGGGGAATGGGAGGCAACCACTAGGCCACCATGGTGCTCAATAATGTTAATATATATGTGATTTTATCCAGAATATATAGATGTGTGTACACACATACACAAATACACACACACACAAATATCTATCTCTCTATTATATGACTATCATCTATCTATATCTATCTATGTCTATCTATCTATCACTGTCTATCTGTCTGTGTCTATCTAACTATCACTATATCTATCTGTCTGTCTATCTATCACTATCTATGTCTATATCTATCTATCTATCTATCTATCTATCTATCTATCTATCTATCTATCTATCTATCTATCTACCTATCTATCACTATCTCTGTCTATCTATCTATCTGTCTGTCTGTCTGTCTGTCTGTCTACCTACCTACCTACCTACCTACCTACCTACCTACCTACCTACCTACCTACCTACCTATCTATCTATCTATCTATCTATCTATCTATCACTATGTCTGTCTGTCTATTTGTCTGTCTATCTATCACTATATCTATCTATCTATCTATCTATCTATCTATCTATCTATCTATCTATCACTATGTCTGTATCACTATATCTATCTATCTATCTATCTATCTATCTATCTATCTATCTATCTATCTATCTATCTATCTATCTTCTATGTATTGTCTCTTTCTTTCTGTCTCTCTCCTATCTACCTACACACATGTATATGCATATATATTCTGTCTAAAATCACAATAAACATAATAAAAAAAAATCTGTATTGCTTGTACTCCAAAACTATTACAGGTAAGTCCTTGACTTACAGATATTCATTTACTAACTGAAGTTACACCGGCACTAAAAAAAAAAAGGTGACTTATGACCATTTTTCATACTTACAGCCGTTGCAACATCCCCATGGTCAGTATTTGGATACTTGGCAACTGGCTCCTATTTATGATGGTCACTCGGTCCAGGGGTCGTGTGATTCTGTGTCCCAGATCTTAGGTACATAGCCAAGTTTTTAAAGCCTTATAAAAGCGCAGCCGGGTTGGGACAGTTCGAATCTCCCGGGGGAAAATATTCCACAAAGCAGGGGCCACAGCAGAGAAGGCCCCGCCAGCTAACACTCTTTGGCTGATGGAATCTACAGCATGTCCCACCTGTTGGATGGATGGATATAGAGTCCAGGGGTAGGCAACCTTGGCTCTTTTATGACTCGTGGACTTCAACTCCCAGAATTCCTGAGACAGCCATGCTGGCTCAGGAATTCTGGGAGTTGAAGTCCACGAGTCATAAAAGAGCCCAGGTTGCCTACCCCTGATATAGACATTTGAAAAAAAGATGGCCCTTCTGCCAACTTTTTGGTTACGGCGACCGATCCAGTTTGCATCTTGCAATAAGTCACTGTTTTCAATGCTGGAGTAACTTCAAACAGCCACTAGACAAATGGGTGTAAGTCGAGGGCTACCTTTACTGAGAAACGCAGACCTGGCTGCAGAAGAGGCCTCAGAAGAAGAAGTGGGCTGGGGAGGAGAGGCTTGGCTGCCAGGTGAGTGGTTGCGGGGCAGATGGAGCAACTCCACACCCTCGCCCTAGCTTGATTTATAGGTGTGTGCCTTGTCCCAAAACTAGGGCTTATTGTTGGTGTAGGCCAGGGGTAGGCAACTTTGGCACTTTTATGACTGGTGGACTTCAACTCCAAGAATTCCTGAGCCAGCCTGGCTCAGCTTGGAAACTCTCCCTTTCCCCTCAGCATGGCTGGCTCAGGAATTCTGGGAGTTGAAGTCCACGAGTCGTGAAGGGGGCCATAGTTCCCCCATGCTGACTGAGGAATTCTGGGAGTTGAAGTCCATGAGTCATGAAGGGGGCCATAGTTCCCCCATGCTGGCTCAGGAATTCTGGGAGTTGAATCCACGAGTCATGAAGGGGCCAAAGTTTCCCTCATGCTGGCTCAGGAATTCTGGGAGTTGAAGTCCACCAGCCATGAAGGGGCCAAAGTTTCCCTCATGCTGGCTCAGGAATTCTGGGAGTTGAAGTCCACGAGTCATGAAGGGGCCATAGTTCCCCCATGCTGGCTCAGGAATTCTGGGAGTTGAAGTCCACAAGTTGTAAAAGAGCCGAGGTTGCCTACCCCCTGGTGTAGGCCTTGCTTACAGGGAAACAGGGTAAATCTGTTGAATTCCTGACCCTTCTTTTAAACGTCTTTTCTTTTTTTCCCAGCAAGACCTTTGCACATTCTTAATATCACGAGCGTGCAAGAACTCCACACTGGCAAACTATCTGTACTGGTAAGTAAGCTTATGGAACTTCTCAGGGCTGACAATTGTTGACAGGTGCAATTTTAATAGACTCGGAAATACAGAGTTCCTTGATATTAATCAGTGTGGTGAGGCCACACTTGGAATACTACGTCCAGTTTTGGTCACCACTCTGTAAAAACTATATTGAGACTCTAGAAAGAGTGCAGAGAAGAGCAACGAAGATGATCAGGGGACTGGAGGCTAAAACATATAAGGAATGGTTGCTGGAATTTGGTATGTCTAGTCTAATGAAGAGAAGGACAAGGGTTATCATGATAGCAGTCTTCTAGTATCTCAGGGGCTGCCCCAAAGAAGAGGGAGTCAAGCTATTCTCCAAAGCACCTGAAGGCAGGACAAGAAGCAATGGGTGGAAAATAAGGAGAGAAGCAACCTAGAACTATGGAGAAATTTCCTGACAGTTAGAACAATTAATCAGTGGAAAAAGCTGCCTCCAAAAGCCGTGAATGCTCCAACACTGGAAGTTTTTAAGAAGAGACTGGAGAGCCATTTGTCTGAATTGGTATAGGGTTTCCTGCCTGAGCAGGGGGTTGGACTAGAAGACCTCCAAGGACCCTTCCAATTCTTCTTCTTCTTCTTCTTCTTCTTCTTCTTCTTCTTCTTCTTCTTCTTCTTCTTCTTCTTCTTCTTCTTCTTCTTCTTCTTCTTCTTCTTCTTCTTCTTCTTCTTCTTCTTCTTCTTCTTCTTCTTCTTCTTCTTCTTCCTTCTTCTTCTTCTTCTTCTTCTTCTTCTTCTTCTTCTTCTTCTTCTTCTTCTCCTTCTCCTTCTCCTTCTCCTTCTCCTTCTCCTTCTCCTTCTCCTTCTCCTTCTCCTTCTCCTTCTCCTTCTTCTTCTTCCTCTCCTCCTCCTCCTCCTCCTCCTCCTCCTCCTCCTCCTTCTCGTTATTGTTATTGTTATCAGTTCTCCTGCTTACAATCATCACATCAAAGTCATCTGATCAAAATTTGCGTAGCTGGGATTTATTTATGACCGTTGCACCTTCCTAGGCTCAACTGGCCACCATTGATGACCATCCCAGTTGTCTTCCAACAAGCAAAGTCAATGGGGGGAAGCTGGCTTCATTTAATGACTAAGTGATTCACTTAACAACCGCAATGGTTTGCTTAAGAACCGTGGCAAAAGAAATATTGTCAAATCAGGCGTGATTCATTGCTTAGCCATGGAAATTCTGGTCCCCATTCTCGTAAATCGAGGACGGCGTGTAGACATTACCTTCTCTCCCCAAACTGGTCCTTTGCAGCTCTTTCTCCCCCAGTCATCCCAGTTTCTTCTTTTCCCTCGTGAAAGGTACGTGATTGTTGAGTGCGAAGACCGAGACACGCAACAGAGGGATCCCAAAACTCACGAAATGTACCTGAACGTCATGCGTAGGTTTAGTCAAGCCCTCTTAAAGGTGAGAATTTGTTTTGTTTTGTTTGTTTTGTTTTCACGTGCAATAGGGCAAGGCTTTTCAACCAGTAGTACGGGTACCACCTGTGGTACATTGGCATCTGGCAGGTGGTACGCAACCATCCTAGAAAAGTAGCGGGGGAGGGGAATGAGCTGAACCAGTGGCAGCACCGCACAAGCCTGAGCGAGAGACGGCTGGAGCTGCAGGGCTGTCAGGGCTCAGCGGAACCGCCAGGATCAGTGCCGCTTTCCAGCTGATCGGCGCTTCTTCGGGGCTGTCAGGGCTCAGTGGAAGCGTCAGGATCAGCGCCAGGCTCCAGCTGGAGCTCGGCGCTGATCCTGGCGCTTCTGCTGAGCCCAGAAGAAGCGCCAATCAGCTGGAACGTTGCAGCATCTCCAGGTCTTGTGATTTACATTCAGATGCTTGGCAACCGATTCATATTTATGACGGTCACAGTGTCGCAGGGTCATGTGAAGTGACCAAAACCTGCTGCAACCACCCAGCAGATGGGGGGAATAAAAACCAAACACCCCGCACCCCACCCCCGCTGCCAATCCTCAATATAAATGCTCACAACAATGGAAACCTCGGACAGGAGGAAGAGCGCCGCCAGGCAGGCAGGCAGGTGTCTTGCTCGGCTGTGGCTTGGGGGGCACTTTTTTCAATGCCATTGTAACTTCGAACAGTCACTAAGCGAACTGTTGTAAGTTGAGGACTACCTGTACTTCATCACTTTTTTCCTTTTTTTGAAAGGGGGTCATCAAGTTTTTGACACCTTGCTAGGCGACTGGTGGTACTCGGATGTTGCCATATCCTAAAAGTGGTACAATGGGTGAAAAGTTTGAAAAGCCCTACAATAGGGACATTGGAGAAGCAGGCGAGAAGCAAAAGAGAATGTTTGTTAGCTCATTATAATAACAATAACAATAATAATAATAAAGTTGGAAGGGACCTTGGAGGTCATCTAGTCCAACCCCCTGCTCAGGCAGGAAAGCCTATACCATTTCGGACAAATGGCTGTCCAGTTTCTTCTTAAAAACTTCCAGTGTTGGAGCATTCACTGCTTCTGGAGGCAGGTTGTTCCACTTCTTTTCCAAAGCCCCAGAAGGCAAGAAAAAGGGTGGGAAATCTGAAAAAGGTCAAATCATGGCCACTGGACCAAAGTTTATTAAAACTGAGAGGTGTCGTTACCCATCCTAGTAACTTCTTCGATCCAAATGAAAATTTTGGGTAGGCAGAGAGTCGTGGGAAAGAGCCAACTCTTGTCCAACAGGCTGAAAAAGTGAAAAGCAACACGTAAGTGAAGGTTCAATCATCCAGGCCAACTTTGGTCCAGTTGCCATGATTTAACCCTTTGAGATACTCTTGGCCTGGATGATTGAGTCTTCATTTACACCATGGATGGCAACTAATCAAAGAGAGAAGAGACCTGGAATTAAGGAGAAACTTCCTAACAGTGAGGCAATTAACCAGTGGAACGACCTGCCTCCAGAAGTTGTGGGTGCTTCAAGGTTTTTAAGAAGTGACTGGACGGTCACTTGTCCGAAATGGTATAGGGTGTCCTATCTGAGCAGGGGGTTGGACTAGAAGATCTCCAAAGTCCCTTCCAGCTCTATTCTGATTGCAATTGTTCCTTGATGTTCTCTGAGCTTGGTAGTTTTCTTGCAGATATTTCATTATCCAACTAGATGACTTCAATAGTGCTAGAAGGGAGTGGGGTTTGCTCTCTATTTAGATATAAATGGCGTGCCCTGCCAGGGTTGGTGGGTGTGGTCTTGATGGTTCCTTGGT
>NW_015389974.1:89048-91885 GCF_001527695.2 Protobothrops mucrosquamatus
CTCCAAAGTCCCTTCCAGCTCTATTCTGATTGCAATTGTTCCTTGATGTTCTCTGAGCTTGGTAGTTTTCTTGCAGATATTTCATTATCCAACTAGATGACTTCAATAGTGCTAGAAGGGAGTGGGGTTTGCTCTCTATTTAGATATAAATGGCGTGCCCTGCCAGGGTTGGTGGGTGTGGTCTTGATGGTTCCTTGGTTAGGCTGTGGTTTACAGCCTAATAAAGAAAAGAAAAGAAAAAGGAGAGAAAGAAATGAAAGAAAAAAGAAAGAAAAAAGAAAGAAAGAACAAGAAGGAAAGAAAGAAAAGAAGGAAAGAAAGAGAAGAAAAAGGAAGAAATGAAGGAAAGAAAGAAAAAGAAAAAGAAAGAAAGAAAACAAGAATGACAAAGAAAAGAAGGAAAGAAAGAAAGAAAGAGGAAGGAATGAAGGAAAGAAAGAAAAAGAAAAAGAAAGAAAGAAGAAAGAAAGAAAACAAGAACGAAAGAAAGAAAACAAGAAGGAAAGAAAGAAAGAAGAAAGGAAGGAAAGAAGGAAAGAAAAAGAAAGAAAGAAGAGAAAAGGAGAGAAAGAAGAAAGAAAGAAAGAATGAAAGAAAGAAAGAAAGAACAAGAAGGAAAGAAAGAAAGAGAAGAGAGGAAGGAAGGAAACAAAAAGAAAAAAAGAAAAAAATAAAGAAAGAAGAGAGAAAGAGAGGAAGAAAGAAAGGAAGGAGGGAGGGAAGGAAGGAGAATCTGACCTTCCCTTGGGAAATTTCAGATATAGACTTGAGGGTTTGAGCTCAAACATTTCCTCTCCTGGACAAATTGCAAGCTGGAATGTCTCTTTACCCACCCAGATAGTTAAGGTTAGGATTAAAGTTAGGGAAAAAAAGAAAGAAAGAGAGAGAGGGAGGGAGGGAGGGAGGGAGGGAGGGAAAGTAAGAAACCTTTCTCTGTCTCTTGATTTACCCAGGGTGGTAAATCCCTCGGGGTGAGGCATTTCTTGGCTTGTTTATCTGAGTTGTTAGTTTCTTGATTGGGGTATTGTTGACTTTTTGATGGTTGGCCTAGTGTGCTTATCTGCTTGCCTGGGTGTGGATTGCTGGTAAGGAGTATTTTGGTCTCTTTGTTTCATTTTGGGAGAGGGTGCTCCACACTCTTCTCACACGGATGATGTTGCCTAGTTGGGTCATGAAACACCTGCAAGGAAACCACCAAGCTCAGAGGGCACCAAGGACCCCACAGTTAAGCCTTGAGCTACGAAGATTCCCTTCCATTAAATGTCTTTCATTTATCATGGATTTCCTTGCCTTTTCTACAACCCTCCACCTCCTTCAGGGCAAATTGGCTTAGGCTTACTTTTAGAATGATTGTTATTGACAAAGCTGTGGAAAAGCCAGAAGGTCAGCCAGCCACTTTCTTACTATAGGCAGCTTTGATTGCATTATATATGGGAGGGAGTGAAAGGGTGGGTGGGTGGGGGGGAAGGAACAGAGAACGAACATGTCTGTGGAGTGAATGTCATCGTTTGTTATCTACTCAGAAAGGAATTGCTAAAAGCCAAGAGAACAGAAGAGGAAGGGAAGAAGGGAGGGAGGGAGGAAAGAAAGAACGAAAGAAGGAAGGGGAAAGGAAAGGAAAGGAAATGGAGGGAGAGAGGGAGAGAAAAGGAAGGAAGAGGAAAGGAAAGGAAAGAAGAGGGGAGGGAGAGAAAAGGAAGAAAGGAAAGGGAGGGGAGGGGAGGAAGAGAAAGGGAGAGAGGGAAATGGAGGAGGGAAAGGATGGAAGGGAGGGAGGAAGGGAGGGAGGGCAGGGTAAGGTGAGGAGAAGAAAGGAATGGAAAGGAAAGGAAAGGGAGGGAGAGAAAGGAAGAAAGAAAGGAAATGGGAGAGATGAGAGAAAGAAAGAAAGAAAGAAAGAAAGAAAGAAAGAAAGAAAGAAAGAAAGAAAGAAAAAAGAAAGAAAGGAAGAAAGAAAAAGGAAGGAAGGAAGGAAGGAAGGAAGGAAGGAAGGACAAGGTAAGGTAAGATAAGGAGAGGAGAGGAGAGGGAGGGAGGGAGAGAAAGGAAGGAAGAAAGGAAATGGGAGAGGTGAGAAAGAAAAAGAAAGAAGAAAGAAAGAGAAAGAAAGAAAGAAAGAAAGAAAGAAAAAGAAAGAAAAAGGAAGGAAGGAAGGAAGGGCAAGGTAAGGTAAGATAAGGAGAGGAGAGGAGAGGGAGGGAGAGAAAGGAAGGAAGGAAGGAAGAAAGGAAATGGGAGAGGTGAGAGAAAGAAAGAAAGAAAAAGAAAGAGAAGGAAAGAAAGAAAAAGGAAGGAAGGGAGGGCAAGGTAAGATAAGGTAAGGAGAGGAGAGGGAGGGAGAGAAAGGAAGGAAGAAAGGAAATGGGAGAGGTGAGAGAAAGAAAGAAAGAAAGGAAAAGAAAAGAAAAGAAAAGAAAAGAAAAGAAAAGAAAAGAAAAGAAAGAAAATTTTTTTTTTTTTCGTCTCCTGATTTACCCAGGGTGACAAATCCGTCCGGGTGATGCGTTCCTTGTTGGCTGCCCAACAGACCTTTGTTGATCGGCTGGTCCATCTCATGAAAGCCGTGCAGCGTGAAAGTGGGAATCGGAAAAAAAAGGTAAGGATCTTCAGACAATTAGCAATGGACCAGGAATCAACTTCAGCTGTGAGAAGCGCCGGGATGAAAACAAACCTTGATTCCATTAGCTTCTAATGCTAATTAAACATCTCCATCGTGTTTGCTCCCTTGTCACCTGGCGAACCGTCCCCTTTCTGTTAAGTTTGGCCCCAGTTAAGTTTGGGTCCTGCCCAAAGTCTCAATTTCTGCACCTCTGATTGAATGAAAGACACCCCCCCCC
>NW_015389975.1:0-27044 GCF_001527695.2 Protobothrops mucrosquamatus
GACTTCGCAACTAACAACAACAAAGTAAATAAGGGATCAAAAAATGTCAAGGAGATTAGCTTTCTAATACATCGTTAGTAAATTATCAGTGGTTGAATCTAATCTTTAAATGAATAATAATCAGTATTAAGCTTTAATAATAGATCCATCTCAGCAAACATGGCCAAGAGTATATATATACAGTGTGTACTCACAGATAAGAATTTTAGGTGCCAAAAAGCACCCAAAATATCGGGCTTGATTTATCAGCAGATGGGCTTATCCACAAGTATATATGGTAGTACTTTTTAAAAATAAATGTGTATTGTTATACATACATATACATTCATATGTAAGACCAAGGGTCTTCAAACTTGGCCCTTTTATGACTTGCGGACTTCAACTCCCAGAATTCCTCAGCCAACGTGCCTGGCTGAGGAATTCTGGGAGTTGAAGTCCACAAGTCATAAAAAGGGCAGAGTTTGAAGACCCCTGAGCTAAGGTTTTATTGTTTTTTTCCCCCTAGGGATCAGATGGGGAAACTGTTGAGCATTAAAGGAAAACTTAAAACACTTTTTGTTACATACTCCTGTTTTTCTCAGCTCCCACACAACACACGCATACGTTATATACAAACATATATGTCTTTACAAGGGGCAACTGAGAAAGAAAGAAAAAAATAAACATTTGGTATAATTAGTTGTGACACCATCCATACAAGACCACAAGCCCCTGCTGCACACCAGGCTGTAAAGTGACAGCAAATGCTGGACAGGAGAAATGACAAACGGGTGGCAAGGTTAAGAGGTGTAGTTGTAACGTGTGTGTGCTTGGTTATTAAATGTCAAGATTGATTTCCACCCCCCCATCCTGCCTCACCCCAAAGGTTCCTTTTTGCTCTGCTGGCTGATCCACAGCATCTGGTAGATCAGGGATCACTGCTGTTACACAAGCATCCGTCGCTGTAAGCCATCATTTCATCTCCATTTGTTTCCCCTCATATTTGCTAATTGCTCCTGTCATTACGACCCCTGATACCGTTTAGCAGCTCCCATCTGTCCAACTGCCCCCCCCCGTAGGATGTCCTCACTTACACCCATTTCCAACAGGGAGAGCCTAAATTCTAATTAATTGCCAGAGGAGGGGAATTTATCTGAAAATGTGGCTCCTTTGCAGTGATTTTATAAGCATCTGAGATACGATGTAGTCCTAAGATTCTCAACTTACAAGCACAGTTGAGCCCCAAATTTTCTGTTCCTAAGTGTGACATTTGTTAAGTGAGTTGTGCCCCGTTTTACAATCTTTCTCGCCGCAGTTGAACCACTGCAGTTGTTCAGTTAGTAACACGGCTCTTAAATGAACCTGGCTTCCCCATTGACTTTGCCTGTCAGAAGGTCCCAAAAGGGGATCACATGTCCCAGGGACCCTGCAATTGTTATAAATATGAGTCAGTCCAAGCTCTCTGTAGAAGGGAAGGAAGGAAGGAAGGAAGGAAGGAAGGAAGGAAGGAAGGAAGGAAGGAAGGAAGGAAGGAAGGAAGGAAGGAAGGAAGGAAGGAAAGAAAGAAAGAAAGAAAGAAAGAAAGAAAGAAAGAAAGAAAGGAAGGAAGGAAGGAAGGAAGGAAGGAAGGAAGGAAGGAAGGAAGGAAGGAAGGAAGGAAGGAAGGAAGGAAGAGAGGGAAGGAAGGAGGGAGTGAGTAAGGAAGAGAGAGAGAGATGGAGGAAGGGATGGAGGAAGAAATGAAGAAATAATAAAGACGGGACTGAGGCAGAGAGGGAGGGAAAGGAAAGAAAGGTAAAGAAGGCAGGGAGGAGGGAAGAAGGAAGGAATAATAAAGAAGGGAGGAAGCAAGGAAGCAAGGAATAATAAAGGAGGGAGGGAGGGAGGGAGGGAGGGAGGGAGGAAGGAAGGAAGGAAGGAAGGAAGGAAGGAAGGAAGGAAGGAGATGACCCACACAAGGTAGAAGAACTCATTTATAGTGACAATGGGGGAATGTTGGGAGACCAAAAGATCAGGTTGACCTGGAGAAAATCTATGTGTTTCCTAAGAGTCGACATTGATCTGATGGCCCATAATGGACACAAACTGGAGAAGGTCTATCTCTATAGTCACAAAGAGTTGAAATTGACTTGAAAGAAAATAATCAATCAATACAAAGACCCAGGTCTCTGGAAAAGACTTTAATGTTGGGAAAGATGGACAAAAAGAGAAGAAGATGAGGGCCAACAGGGGTCAGTTACAGGGGGATGGAGCATCATTGGAAGACCTGAAGGACTAACTTAGGGGACACATCGCTAAGAAATGACACCAACTTGATGGCCAATAATCAATCAATCCACTCCACAGTTACTACTTTGCTTAACACTATGCTAGCTATCCTATTTGTTCTTTATTCTTCTATACCTTTTTTGAAGAAACTTTTTAAAAGTCAGATGGGGCAGGAAGCCCGGCAGTTGCCAAATCCACCGGCAACATGGCCCAGAGGGACGCCAGCTTGTAACCTCCAAATGTTTTTTGCACAACTGTTTTCCTAATCTCCTGTGACTTTCTAGGCTGGCAAGAGCTGTGGAAAGTTACTGAGAGAGTCCTACAAGGTGCCCTAGAAGAAATCAGGATGGCACTTGAATGTCAGCCAAGAGATATTACTTGTCTTATGGTTACTCTGAGTTAAAAAACATTACGGTGATTGATGGCTGGCACTGTGAGAACCCTAACAGCCCAGCCTTAATGAAAGCTTGCCGTTTATAAGCTTCTTTGCAAGCAACTCCACGTTTTTGACAAGTTGCAGAGATTCAACGATATGATGGAACAGCAGTAGGGGGCATAATTTGTAGACTCTCATGGTCTGCGTAGATTAGCAATCCTTGCAGGAGAAATGTCTTCTTTAGAGTGTCATAGAAACTTCTTATCTCCTTTTCCTTAATGCCAGAGTGTTGAACTTTGACAACTTTAAGACTTGTGGACTTCAACTCCCAGAATTCTTATTTTCCAAAGCACCTGAAGGCCGGACAAGGAATAACGGATGGAAACTGATCAAGGAGAGATTCAATGTAGAAATGAGGAGAAATTTTCTGACAGTGAGAACAATCAACCAAAGGAACAGATTGCCTCCAGAAGCTGTGGAAGTTTCATCACTGGAAGCTTTCAAGAGGAGACAGGACAGCCATCTGTCAGAAATGGTGTAGGGACTTCTGCTTGGGCGGGAGGTTGGACTAGATGACCTACAAGGTCCCTTCCAATTCTGTTATTCTGATTCTGATAGTTTAGGCTGTAACCGCTGCCCATAACATCCTGAAAAGGCTCTCTTACTTTCTGTATATTTGTTTGCATCTGCCACTGATTTGCAACTGAAACATTATTTAAAAATAAAAAATAAACAGCATTCCAATTAGAACTTAGCAGGGCATTAAATAATGTTGTGTAATCTTGCAACTAATATGAATCAGCTACATCAGAGGTCCTCAACCTTTTGGGCACCAGGAACCAGTTCCATGGAGAGAGGTTTTTTCCATGAACTGGGGGGGTTCATGATTTTGTGTGCTACCTGCATCCCGCGGATGGGGCTTTGCTTGTTTGTGTGGACCAGTTGCTGGCATGCTGCAGCTCAGTACTGGTCCACAGACCGGGGGTTGGAGACCCCTGAGCTACATGATACTACCCCAAAATCTACCTCTAGCTGGCTTTCATTGCAGGGAAAGGAACTAAAGTGAGAAGCCAGCAATTTTACTGCCAGCTTCTCCATGGACTTGGCCTGTTGGAAGCCGGCTGTGACGTGTACAAATGGTACAAACTAAAGTGACCCGGGACACTAAAATAGTGATAAACACCCATGGGTTGCAAAGTGCCTGAATCTTGATGCTGAAATGGCTGTAAATGTGGGAACTGGTTTTAATGTTATTGTTTGCAGCACCCCTGTAACTTCAAACAGCCGCTAAACAAATCAATCATTACGCAAGGTCGACTTGCACACTTAAAAATCACCTAAATATGTTCCCATCCTTGTCCCTTTATTCTGAATGAGGCATATATAGGTAACCCTCAACTTACAATGTCCATTCGAAGTTACGCTGGCACTGAAAAAGTGGCTTATGATTGTTCACACTTATGATGGTCACATGATCAAAATTCGGAAGCTTGGCAACAGGTTCGTATTTATGACGGTTGCCGTGTCCCAGGATCACGTGGTCTCCTTTTGTGACCTTCTGACAAGCAAGATTAATGGGAAAGCCAGATTCACTATAACAACCACCTTTACTAACTTTAACAACTGCACTCGTTCACGTGAAATGTTAATATCACTTTACAATGCCTTGGTAAGGCCACACTTGGAATACTGCATCCAGTTTTGGTCACCACGATGTAAAAAAGATGTTGAGACTCTAGAAAGAGTACAGAGAAGAGCAACAAAGATGATTAGGGGACTGGAGACTAAAACATAAGGAACAGTTGCTGGAATTGGGTATGTCTAATTTAATGAAGAGAAGGACGAGGGGGGACATGATAGCAGCGTTCCAATATCTCAGGGGCTGCCCCAAAGAAGAGGGAGTCAAGCTATTTTCCAAGGCGCCTGAAGGCAGGACAACAAACAACGGATGGAAACTAACCAAGGAGAGAAGCAACCTAAAACTAAGGAGAAATTTTCTGACAGTTAGAACAATTACTCAGTGGAACAACCTGACTCCAGAAGCGGTGAATGCTCCAACACTGGAGGTTTTTAAGAAGAGACTGGACAGCCATTTGTCCGAAATGGTATAGGGTTTCCTGCCTGAGCAGGGGGTTGGACTAGATGACCTCCAAGATCTCTTCCAACTTTTTTATTATTATTATTATTATTATTATTATTATTATTATTATTATTATTATTATTATTATTATTATTATTATTATTATTTAACAAATGTGGTGAGAAAGGTTGTAAAATGGGGCAAAGCTCACTTAAGAAACGTCTCATTTAGCAACATAAATCTGGGGCTCGATTGTGGTCGTAAGTCGAGGACTGCCTGTATCTGAAATGAAAATTAGTCAAACATATGGTCAGCTATCTGACGTATAAAGATATGTTTCCCCTGGCAGCACAAAAACCAGCAAACAAGAAAGCAATTATGTGGGTTAAGCTAACCTAGGATAACTTCCCGTTCTGGCCTCAGCTGAATGATTTCTATTATAGCAAACTTTGCAAAGAATGAATGCGGCCCTTTCTGATGCCCGTCCAACGAAGCCAGCTGTTTCCAACGTTTAAGCCTCTATGCTGAGCTTCTGAAAAATCAATTTTTGCCCCTCGCTGCTTTGTAATAAGCAAGCGAGATGAACTGGAAAAAGGAACGACAAAGGACTGATCACAAGAAACAACAACTAAATGCAGAGGAATATTCAATAGTACTGCCACCTCTTCAAAGAAGGCCTTGCTCTCATCTCAGTTGTTCAAATACATAAAAGTATTCAGGTAAACATTTAAAAAAAAATCA
Source organism: Protobothrops mucrosquamatus (assembly GCF_001527695.2). NCBI lineage: Eukaryota > Metazoa > Chordata > Lepidosauria > Squamata > Viperidae > Protobothrops > Protobothrops mucrosquamatus. Next base: position 5,445 of record NW_015389975.1, read on the forward strand.
CCCTTGGCATCAAAAATGGTATACCGGTAAAAGGAAGAATCCGGAACAGTATCCTACAGCCATAGTCATTTTTTTTTTTACTTCAGTGTGCAGACGATAAAAGTAAATAATATAAATTTGGCTAACAATAAACTTTTTTTGCCGGGATCCTTTGCACATTTCAACATTAATTGCACATTTTCCTGATTGTTATAATCATCTCAGCAACATTATCAAGTCATAAGCCTGTTCACTTGTTAGTAATTTCTAGTAAAAAAAAATTTCTCCTTAATTCTTCTGATCAGTTTGTATTGCTCCATACCAATCTACAGCAACACTTTAAAGGCTTATTTGTAAATTGTTCATTAGGATCAAAGATTTATGGGGAGGAGGTCAGCAAGAGAGAATTTATTGATATAAGGATATAAAATAGTACAACACTAATGTAAAACGTCTGTATTTTAACTAAACTACACAACTATTGCACTGCTGGAGTGCAAATATTGTCTTTCTGTGATGGTGCCCAAACCTTTTTAAACATAAGATCAATCCTACAAAACTCTGGAGACGTAAATGCATTATCTATTTTCACAGGATTGTTCCTGTGTTTAGAAGACCTATCCAAATTACTGTTTTCTCATCATAAAATGCTAACAGAGTAGTTTAGAAACCCTGAACAATCCAGAATCAGATTTGCTTTTTTAACATCGACACATTTTCTGCATAACTTTAGGGTCATGGAAATAAATCAGACAAGAGACTGTTTCAGAAATCAAAATTTATACACCTCCAATAGGGCCCCCTGAACCCTCCTGCTTTTGACTAGGAAGTTCAACTGCTTCACACTGACCACCAAAATCAAACTTCAGCTTTTCAAAACACATTTTTAAGCGGGTTGCCCAGCATATTGACACATTTGTGATAATACTTCAACCAACCCTTATTTGTGTTAACAGAGGCATAAATCACACTCAGCTTAATAAGACATTAAATGCACTGCATGCACAAATTTGCAGCTGCAGTCTGAGATCGGAAGTGGGCCATCTGAAATGTGAACGACACATAAACAAAAATAGAGAGAATCACAAGAGCAGGAAACTGTTTTTCCCTTGTGAACTTACGCTAGCCATCACCAGCAAAACATTTACAGGTTTTCCCAATCCTATTCTGGCGGTGATCCTTGTTTAACAACTGCTTGCTCGGTCACCATTCAAATATACAATGTCATTGAAGTAGCGGTTCGACTGGACTTGTGTTTTTGGCCCTTGCAGCACACCCAAGTGATCACAATTTTGTCACCTACTCTGCTGGATTCTCTCAATCAAAACCCGTGGGAAGCCAGCGGGAAGTCGGAAGTCACGGTTACATGAGTTCTTCGCTTAATAACTCACGTGGTCTTTGCTTAATGACAGCAGCCAGGATTGCCAGAACTGTTGTCACTAAGTGGTGTGGCCCTATGATTTTTTTTTTCAATTTACAACCGTGTCACTTAAAGACAGAGCTTCCGATTAGTGTTGTTAAACAAGAACTGCCAGTACTGAAAACTAGCCAACTAATATTCTGCAGATGGCACGCTTACGAAGAATTACAAAATCTCACAGCCAGAGCAAAAATTTAGCTAAAGCTAAATTTCAGAAGGAATCTATGTAGATTGATGTGTGTCAGGTTCCCTCCATTGGGGTTTGGGAAGCTTCTTTGAGAACATTTCTGATTTTATTGCTAGGTCCTGGTGTCTATTTCTAGCACACATCACTTTCCATCTTTCTTTCAAACCATCACACCAGAGAAGAAAAGAGATAAAATATTCTCACTTACAGAATGTTGAATAGGCATCCATCCAGGCGATTCGACTGAACATTTATGAGCAGGGCATCTTGTGTGACTTTGCTGCAAGCGATTGGAAAAAAAAAGAAGAGAGAGAGAGGTTTGTGTAAAATTATCTGCACACTGTAAGGTCTTCCTCGACTTACAATCATTCGTTGAACGACCGTTCAAAGTTACAACGCCACTGAAAAAAATGACCTATGACTGTTTTTCAGACTTACAACCATTGCAGTATTTCCCCCCCCAGTCACGTGATCAAAATTCAGATGCTTGGCAACTGATTCATATTTATGACGGTTGCAGTATGCCAGAATCGTGCGATCAACCTTTTACGACCTTCTGACAAGTAAAATCAGTGGGGAAGCCAGATTCATTTTGCTAACTTAACAACTGCAGTGATTCACTTAACAATTTTGGCAAGAAAGATTGCAAAATTAACAAAATTAACACTGAACAACTGTCTCGCTTAGCAAGAGAAATTTTGGCCACACTGTGGCACTTTGCCAAAGTGAATCGCTGTGGTTGTCACATTAGTAACACGGTTGTTAAGTGAATCTGGCTTCCCCATTGAGTTTGCTTGTCAGCAGGTCGCAAAAGGTGATCACAGGACCCCGGGAAACACTGCAACCGTCATAAATATGAACCAGCGTTACCAACACGAGTCATTAAGCGAGGACCACGTTTTTAGAACAGGCCTGTTATTTAATTTGATTTTAGAACAGAAACTTGTGTATATTTATCATGTTTTTTAGTATCGCCTGTTCACCGCCCTGAGTCCCGTAAGGGAGATAGGGCGCTATATAAATTTAATAAATAATAATAATAATAATTTGGTACCGTCCACAAACACGGCCATCTCGCCATTAATTCTAACTCCAGATCATGTATCAGCAAATTAAAATGCACTGACCCTACTATGTGTATCTCATCACTTTTCAGAATTACCCATGTGTTTGTACTCTCTAGTTTCTATTTTTTTTAGCCCATTTCCTATCCTTGAAAGTGTCTGTCCCCTTATCTCACAGCAGCTGAGTTGCCCAAAGGCCCTTGGTGAGAGATTTCATCAAAGACTTTTCAAAGTCTGTGTGCATATAATTATTTATTGGATCGTTTTTGCTCAAAGAAGAATCCCAGATGCTAACACACAAGAGCCTCCATGTGGCCCTTCCCAAATTCAGCCCAGAAATTATATCACCATCTTTCCTATTAAGGTTGCTGCTACAGTAATTAAGTGTCAGAAAGTTTTGCCAAGCTACTGACATTACAGGTGTTCCTGGACTTACGACTGCAATTGGGCCCGAAATTTCTGTTGCTAAGCGAGAAAGTTATTAAGTGAATTTCACCCCATTTTACGACCTTCCTTGCCACAGTTCTTAAGTGAGGGGTGTCAAACTCAATTTCATTGAGAGCCGCATCAGCATTGTGGTTGCCCTCGGGGGGGGCGGGGGTGTGTGGCCAGGGTGAGTGCGGCCTACTGGGTGGGCATGGAGGAGTGGGTGTGGCCTACTGGGTGGGCGTGGCCAGCTCTACATCGTTCATGTCAAGGGTGCCTGTGGGTGCCTGGGCAGGAGTGGGACAGATCTGAGGGTCTCTGGCAGAAGGAGGTGGGACCAGGGCAAGTGCCAAGGCATGGTCCACTGGAGGAGCCTCACTGTTCCTCTCAGGCCATGCATGGGGGGCTGGATGGTGGCATGGGCTGCCCGGAGCCCTGGGCAGCAGAGGTAAAACGCCCCTCCTGGCCCTTGAGCACCTGCGGCACCAAGCCGTTTCCAGACGGCCTTGTGTAGCTAAGACTGAATGCATTTCAGCATAAATGGCCACCACAAAATTGTACATTGGTTCCCGGCTGGCCTGGGCCAGGGCCAAGGCAGCAGGGGCCATTCCCTCACTGTTTCCAGGATGGCTTCGCGGGCCACATGAAACCACTTCGCGGGCCGCATCCGGCCCCCGGGCCTTGTGTTTGACATGTCTGTCTTAAGTGAATCGTTGCAGTTGTTAAGTTAATTACACAGCTCTTATGGTAAATGGCTTCCCCATTGCTTGTCAGAAGATCGCCGAAGGGGATCACCCAGACATTGCAGCCATCATAAATATGAGTCAGTTGCCGAGGGTCTGAATTTTGATTACATGAGCACGGGGATGCTGCAGTGGTCGTAAGTGTGAAAAACGGTCATACGTCACTTTTTCAGTGCCGTTGTCATTTCAAACGGTCACTAAATGAACGGTTGTAAATTGAGGGCTACCTGTACTCCTGGATTCTCCTTTTCAATATAAGACACATACAGTATGTCCACAGCCACTCCCTAGCCTAGCATAACAAAATATAATGAGAGAAGAGGGAAATTACTGTCTCCGTTTGAACTTTTATTCTATGTTATGCCTGCAGTTTATTAGCATGAGATCAGTTAGAATCTAAAAGAATGAAACCTAATTTAACATCCAGCTTCCTGTAGTTAGAACACACTTCTTCTCTACAAAGGACAACATGAACATTTTCCTTGCTGTTCATTGCAACTTAATTTTATTTCTCCAAAGACAATGTGCCGGCTGAAATTAATAAAATCAAGGGAAATTCTGTAATTGAATTGTAACAGCTCAAGATGATTTAACTCTGTTTTCTAATTACGCCATAAACTATGCCGTGTGATCAAAGAGATAGGAAATTAATATTCCACACAGAGGCCGATATCCAACTTCTGGTGTTTAGCAAGAAGATATTCAATAAAAGATGGAGGGCGAATAATAGATTTGAATTTATCCCGAGATCCCAAGGGGATTATTGTTAGCTTCTCGCTCTCAATTAGCAGCAATGTTAATTACATGTCAGCAAGTCCAATTCAACCTCTAATGACACAGGCTCCCCATTGTATGGCTTCCTAAATTATATTGTTGAGATAAAGAGCGCATAGTAGTAAACAGAGAGGATCTTTATGGAGAATTTGAAATGTGTCCTTCACAGTGATTCCAGTTCACCGATTTTNGTTATTTAATTTGATTTTAGAACAGAAACTTGTGTATATTTATCGTGGTTTTTAGTATCGCCTGTTCACCGCCCTGAGTCCCGTAAGGGAGATAGGGCGGTATATAAATTTAATAAATAATAATAATAATAATAATAATAATAATAATAATAATAATAATAATAATAATAATAATAATAATAATAATAATAATAATAATTTGGTACCGTCCACAAATACGGCCATCTCACCATTAATTCTAACTCCAGATCATTTATCAACAAATTAAAATGCACTGACCCTACTATGTGTATCTCATCACTTTTCAGAATTACCCATGTGTTTGTACTCTCTAGTTTCTATTTTTTTTAGCCCATTTCCTATCCTTGAGAGCGTCTGTCCCCTTATCTCATAGCAGCTGAGTTGCCCAAAGGCCCTTGGTGAGAGATTTAATCAAAGACTTTTCGAAGTCTGCATGCATATAATTATTTATTGGATCGCTTTTGCTCAAAGAAGAATCCCAGATGCTAACACACAAGAGCCTCCATGTGGCCCTTCCCAAATTCAGCCCAGACATTATATCACCATCTTTTCTATTAAGGTTGCTGCTACAGTAATTAAGTGCCAGAAAGTTTTGCCAAGCTACTGACATTGCAGGTGTTCCTCGACTTACGACTGCAATTGGGCCCAAAATTTCTATTGCTAAGCGAGAAAGTTATTAAGTGAATTTCACCCCATTTTACGACCTTCCTTGCCACAGTTCTTAAGTCAGGGGTGTCAAACTCAATTTCATTGAGGGCCGCATCAGCATTGCGGTTGCCCTCGGGGGGCCGGGTGAGTGTGGCCAGGGTGAGTGCGGCCTAATGGGTGGGCATGGACAGAGTGGGTGTGGCCTACTGGGTGGGCATGACCAGCTCTACATCGTTCATGACAAGGGTGCCTGTGGGGGCCTGGGCAGGAGTGGGACAGATCTGAGGGTCTCTGGCAGAAGGGGGTGGGATCAGGGCAAGTGCCAAGGCATGGTCCACTGGAGGAGCCTCACTGTTCCTTTCAGGCCATGCATGGGGGGCTGGATGGTGGAATGGGCTGCCCGGAGCCCTGGGCAGCAGAGGTCAAATGCCCCGCCTGACCCTTGAGCACCTGCGGCACCAAGCCGTTTCCAGACGGCCTTGTGTAGCTAAGACTGAATGCGTTTCAGCATAAATGGCTACCACAAAATTGTACATTGGTTCCCAGCTGGCGTGGGCCAGGGCCAAGGCAGCGGGGGCCGTTCCCTCACTGTTTCCAGGATGGCTTCGCGGGCCACATGAAACCACTTTTGCGGGCCGCATCCGGCCCCCAGGCCTTGTGTTTGACATGTCTGTCTTAAGTGAATCACTGCAGTTTAAGTTAATTACACAGCTCTTATGTAGGGTTGCCAGGTGTCCACTATTTGAGTGGACAGTCCGCTTTTTTCACATTATGTTCACTATTTTTTTTCACAAAATAGTGGACATTTTTTTTATTCAAAAGCTTTATGATAAAATGGTACGTAATCTAAAGCTGTACAGTCTACTTTTTTTACTACTTAACCCCCCACCCCCCCGCTTGTCCGCTATTTTTTGGAAGCAGACCTGGCAACCCTACTCTTATGGTAAATGGCTTCCCCATTGCTTGTCAGAAGGTCACCAAAGGGGATCACCCAGACATTGCAGCCATCATAAATATGAGTCAGTTGCCAAGGGTTTGAATTTTGATTACATGACCACGGGGATGCTGCAGTGGTTGTAAGTGTGAAAAATGGTCATAAGTCACTTTTTCAGTGCCGTTGTCATTTCAAACGGTCACTAAATGAACTGTTGTAAATTGAGGGCTACCTGTACTCCTGGATTCTCCTTTTCAATATAAGACACATATGTCCACAGCCACTCCCTAGCCTAGCATAACAAAATATAATGAGAGAAGAGGGAAATTACTGTCTCCATTTGAACTTTTATTCTGTGTTATGCCTGCAGTTTATTAGTATGAGATCAGTTAGAATCTAAAAGAATGAAACCTAATTTAACATCCAGCTTCCTGTAGTTAGAAAACACTTCTTCTCTACAAAGGACAACATGAACATTTTCCTTGCTGTTCATTGCAACTTAATTTTATTTCTCCAAAGACAATGTGCCGGCTGAAATTAATAAAATCAAGGGAAATTCTGTAATTGAATTGTAACAGCTCAAGATGATTTAACTCTGTTTTCTAATTACGCCATAAACTACGCCGTGTGATCAAAGAGATAGGAAATTAATATTCCACACAGAGGCCGATATCCAACTTCTGGTGTTTAGCAAGAAGATATTCAATAAAAGATGGAGGGCGAATAATAGATTTGAATTTATCCCGAGATCCCAAGGGGATTATCGTTAGCTTCTCGCTCTCAATTAGCAGCAATGTTAATTACATGTCAGCAAGTCCAATTCAACCTCTAATGACACAGGCTCCCCATTGTATGGCTTCCTAAATTATATTGTTGAGATAAAGAGCGCATAGTAGTAAACAGAGAGGATCTTTATGGAGAATTTGAAATGTGTCCTTCACAGTGATTCCAGTTCACCGATTTTNCTTGTTTGCAACGTGTTCCTGTGGACTATTTCCTTCCTTTGGACTTGAGGTTTGCTGTTTGTGTTTTGGACTTATTGACAGGATTGTCACCCAAATAAAAGGGATTTTGTTTTGTTTTAAAGTTTCCAGCCTATTGTATCAGCAGGGGTTTGGTCCTTGTGCCTCTAACAAGGACGGCAATAGGCTGGGATAGAACACACAGTGAGTTAGTTGTGGCAACTTGGCCCTGGTGAATTGGTCACAACGAGCTGTCCGCAGAGAGTTGTCCATTTAGAGCTATGATAGAAAACTGCGTATCATGCTCTTAAATATATATATATATATTAAGCATGAAACTGAAATCTGCAAAATCCCACAGGCAACAGAGCGCCAAGAGGCATTTTCCCCATGACACTACTTAATTCTGCACTTTACAGTAAAATCCTCCCTCTCTCTCAAGCCTATTTCTACAATTTGCCAGCCCCGATTCATAATCACATTATAGTTTCGATGGTACAGCTATTCTGTAACTCAATATATAGATTGCTTGTAGTGATCTTAAATATAATACTTGTTATGTGCTTATCCAATGTTTCCATTACCATATCCTTCTCCATGTGAAATAGGTTTGCCGAAGAGATTACTCAGTTCACTTCACAACGATTTAAACTCATAGTTATTTCCTTAAATTGGCCATCCCTAACCTGGATATCATCCAAGTGTGTGGACTTCAGTTCCCAGATATCCTTAAGCCAGCCCTGACATGGTGAAGAACTATGGGATGTGAAGTCCAGACAACTGGAGGTTGGGGAAAGTTGTATCTTAGCATTGAATAGAATAACAGAGTTGGAAGGGACCTTGTAGATCATCTAGTCCAACCCCTTCGCCCAAGCAGGAGACCCTACACCAGGGGTCTTCAAACTTGGCCCTTTTATGACTTGTGGATTTCAACTCCCAGAATTTCTCAGCCAGGCACGCTGGCTGAGGAATTCTGGGAGTTGAAGTCCATAAGTCATAAAAGGGCCAAGTTTGAAGACCCCTGCCCTATACAATTTCTGACAGATGGCAATCCAGTCTCTTCTTGAAAGCCTCCAGTGATGAAGCACCAACAACATCTGAAGGCAGTCTCTTCCATTGGTTGATTGTTCTCGCTGTCAGAAAATTTCTCCTTATTTCCAGGTTCAATCTCTCCTTGATCAGTTTCCATCCGTTATTTCTTGTCTGGCCTTCAGGTGCTTTGGAAAATAGATTGACCCCCTCCTCTCTGTAACAGCCCCTCAAATATTGGAACACTGCTATCATGTCTCCCCTGGTCCTTCTCTTCACTAGACTAGCCATGCCCAGTTTCTGTAACCATTCTCCATATGTTTTAGACTCAACATTTTTTTATACTGTGGAGACCAAAATTGGTTGCAGTATGCTAGGTGTGGTCTTACTAAGGCTTTGTAGAGTGATATTAGTACCTCACGTGATCTTGATTGAATCCCTCTGTTAATGCAATTTAGGATTGCATTGGCTTTTTCGGCTGCCGCCGCACACTGTTGGCTCATATTTTATATGAATACAGCTAACACTTGATTTTTATTTTGCTAAAACTTCACCTTTTTCTTCTGTCCTGATTAGAAGTGGGAAGGCCTGGGGAAAAAAATGGAAAAATTTTTTGGGGGGGAACCAGGTTTTTTCTCGTTTTTTTTTCAAAACCATTTTTTTCCTGGAAAAATTGAAGTGTGGAATATGTCCTTTTCCAATGATAAATAATATATCTATGACATGGTATTCAAAATCAGGATGCCTGGCTGAGGAATTCTGGGATTTGAAGTCCACAAGTCATAAAGTTGCCAAGGTTGAGGACCCTTGAATTACATAACATAAAGACCTTAATGAAAAGATTTGGTATTCAAACTATATAACATGAAGACCTTAATGGAAAGGTTGCTATTTTTTGCTGCTTTTGAGGGAAAGGGGGGGGGGGGGTTAGTTATCTGTTTCATTGCAAGCATAATACTTTTATGTACACTGCATTTCATGCAATTTGTAAAACTACTCCACACTGAACTTTTTTTTCAAATTTTCCAAAATTTCTATTTTTACCAGAAAAAAACACAGTGTTTTCTCATGACTTCAAAGTTTCCAGAAATTTTACATCTCTAGTTCCTAACCAGTCCTCATGGAGATTTTTTTTAAAAAATGTAGTTTTGCGGGGGCGGGGTGTTTGAATAAACACTCTGTCATTTAGAAGTCAGATTGCTAAATTGTCTAAGACATGTTTATTATCCTGAAGAGAAATTTTCCATTTCAGAGGAAAGATTAATTAAAAAAATACACTGGACATTTCTCTTTCATGCCTTTCATGGCTATACAGGTAATCCTCAACTTCCAACCTCAGCTGACCCCAAAATTTCTGTTGCTAAGTGAGACAGCTGTTAAGTGAGCTTTGCCCCATTTTACGACCTTTTTGCCCGTTGTTAAGTGGCTCACTGCAGTTGTTAAGATAGTAACATGGTTGTTGAGTGAATCTGTCTTCCCATTGACTTTGCTTGTTAGAAGGTCGCAAAAGAGGATCACATCACCCAGGGGACACTGCAACCGTCATAAATATGGGTCAGTTTCCAAGCGTCTGAATTTTGATCACGTGACCAAGGGGATGCTGCAGTGGTCGTAAGTGTGAAAAACAGTCATAAGTCACTCTTTTCAGTGCTGTTGTAAGACAAAGATTACCTGTAATGCTTCCTTGTAGAATTAGAGCCTTCAGTGGTAATGCAGCAGTGAATGAGCCAAGAAAGCAGAGTGAAACACTAAATTGTTTCACTGATATACCAGATCTGGGATGCAAAAATCCAGATAACCAGTAACTCTAAGCAAAATCTTGACCACAAATGTTGGCTCCAGGGACTCTTCCCTATTTCTGCTTAAACCAAGCAGCTGAGATGTTTGGGACTTTTTGAAGAATTACAATATTCATGGACCACAAGAATAGAATAGAATAGAATAGAATAGAATAGAATAGAATAGAATAGAATAGAATAGAATAGAGCTGGAAGGGACCTTGGAGGTCTTCTAGTCCAGCCCCCTGCTCAAGCAGGAGAACCTAACCATCTCAGACAAGTGACTGTCCAGTTTCTTCTTAAAAACCTCCAGTGATGGAGTGCCCACAATTTCTGGGGGTAAGCTGTTCCACTGGTTGATTGTCCTCACTGTCAGGAAATTTGACCCCCTATTTAATACTTAAAATAAAGCAATAGGATTGATTAGCCAGAATTATATTAAGGTTGGAAGCGGGGTGTAGAGAAGTGCAGAGATAGCCTTGACAAAGGAATATAAGAGTCCACAGGACGGCCATTAAAAACATTAAATGAGAACGCAGCCTTGGGATAAGAGGATGCATGAAAAGATGCTGAGATTCTAGAAAGTATGCAGAGAAGAGCAACAAAGATGGTTAGAGGACTGGAGGCTAAAACATATGAAGAACAGTTGCAGGAACTGGGTATGTCTAAACTGTACCTAGTTTAATGAAAAGAAGGACTGGGGTGACATGATAGCAGTGTTCCAATATCTAAGGGGCTGTCACGAAGAAGAGGGGGGTCAAGCTATTCTCCAGAGTACCTGAGGGCAGGACAAGAAGCAATGGATGGAAACTAAACAAAGAGAGAAGCAACCTAGAACTAACATTAGAACAATTAATCCTGACAGTTAGAACAATTAACCAGTGGAACAACCTGCCTCCAGAAGCTGTGAATGCTCCAACACTGGAGGTTTTTAAGAAGAGACTGGACAGCCATTTGTCTGAAATGGTATAGGGTTTCCTGCCTCAGCAGGGAGTTGGACTAGATGACCTCCAAGGTCCCTTCCAACTCTGTTATTCAGTTATTCTGTTAAAATTACCCCACCTTGATTCTCATTGATATAACAGGGGACAGAGAAAAATTCTGGCAAGCTTTCAAGATTCTGTTATTATACCTCACAACAATAATGCAGCGTTCCTGTAATCCTTGTGATTTCCATTTCTTGATTTGGCCAATAGGGTGCTGGAATTTTTTATTTACCAAATTTATATGTTGCCCATCTCTTCTGAAGCGACTCTAGGATAATGGATAATTTTATTCATTATCCATCCATCCACCCATTAGCAACACTCGTCGGCTAATTCAAATGTTTAGCCATTTATTTTAAAAAAATCATATTAATTGCTTTAATTATCCAATGGGTTCACACTCGTTTCAGAACTTATATTTCAATAGGTTCCTTTTTTTCAAAATATATTTTTGACATGAATGCCACTGTGGGTGATTATTAATGTCTTCGCCAGAATGCCCCAGAGTTACATTTCTCTAACATTTTTCTGGCAAATAAAGGAAACACATTTTTTTAAAAAAACCAACCCCAGTGCCGCAATAATCATTTTTCCCTTTTTTTTTTTATGAGAATCCCATTTTTTCCTAAAATGCCCTAGAATAATATAACAATCAAGGCATATATAGGAGGAAATTGGTAGCTAAGTGGAGAGAACTAATTGCCACAATGACATGGATATCTTCTGAATTCATTCCTCAGTGCTTGCATTCATTTCTTGCCTCTGGGTTGTTGTTTTTTTTCATTAATTTTCCAAACGCACACTCTCAGTTACCTCAGAACATTTCTAGACCCGTTTTTTTGCCTCATGCATTTTGACGGAAGAGCTGTTTTTGAACTTTCTTTCAAAACAGAGGAGCATTTCAGGGAATGTTTCTCAGGGATTTAGGATTCTTGACATTATTTAATCATGAATTGGCCAAAGGGCCTTGAATAAATGACTTATTCTACTGCACAATCATCTCTCCAGCAGGGCCCGTTGATTTTATAGCCAGTGTAGAAGCAGAGCCATGGTCTAGGGCAGGGGTAGGCCACCTTGGCTCTTTTATGACTCGTGGACTTCAACTCCCAGAATTCCTGAGCCAGCCATGCTGACAGGGAAAGGGAGAGGTTTCCAAGCTGAGCCATGCTGGCTCAGGAATTCTGGGAGTTGAAGTCCACGAGTCCTAAAAGAGCCAAGGTTGCCTACCACTGGTCTAGGACAGCAGCCCCCAATCTTTTGGGCACCAGGGACCGGTTCTGTGGAAAAAGGTTTTTCCATGGACTGGAGGGGAAGTAGTTTCGTATTCTGCCTGCATCCCATTTGTGGACCGGTTTCTGGCATGCCATGGACCGGTGGTGGTCTATGGACTAGGGGTTGGGAACCCCTGTTCTAGGGTAGCCAAAAATGGGAAGAAGGTGTTTTTTTAAACATCTTTTTCAAAATAACACATTTTATTAAAAAGCACAAACTTTCTAAACAGATTTAACAACTCTTTCTGGGCCTCAGTTGGAATTCTTTTAAAAAAATAATACTGTACTACATCCATTGGCTGGATGCAGCAAGAAAGCAGAAAAACAAAAAATGCTTGGCATACCACATCTAAAAAATGCCAGGCACCATCTGCAGAAGATTTAAAAAGGGCATCTATTGCGTTTTCACATGAGAAGGTTGTGGTGTTGCGATCTTGTAGAAACACAGACTCTTTTTTAAGAAGAGGGTGGACAATCATTTGCCTGAAATGAGGTAGGATTTCCTGCCTGAGCAGGGGGTTGGACTAGAAGACCGCAGGGGTCCCTTCCATTATCATGCCAAATTATAATCCTGCCTTTTCTCTTGAGGAAAGGCAGGGTTTGGCAACTCACACACAGGCCATTGTTGCATCCACACACAAAACAGAAGTAATCATCAACTTACAATCATTTGTTTAGTGACTGTTCGAAGATACAATGGCACTGAATAAGGTGACCTATGGTGAGTTATGACTGTTGCAGCATCCCATGTTCACTTGATCAAAATTTGGGCGCCTGGCAACTGGCATGTATTTATGACAGTTGCACTGTCCCGGGGTCATGTGAACACTATTTGTAATCTTCCCAGCTGGCTTCCAACAAGCACCACAATGTAAAAAAGATGTTGAGACTCTGGAAGGAGTGCAGAGAACAGCAACAAAGATGATTAGGGGACTGGAGGCTAAAACATATAAGGAACCGTTCCTGGAATTGGGTACGTCTAGTTTAACGAAGAGAAGGACGAGGGGGGACATGATAGCAGTGTTCCAATATCTCAGGAGCTGCCCCAAAGAAGAGGGAGTCAAGCTATTCTCCAAAGCAGCTGAAGGCAGGACAAGAAGCAACGGAAGGAAACTAATCAAGGAGAGAAGCAACCTAGAACTCAGTAGAAATTTCCTGACAGTTAGAACAATTAATCAGTGGAACAACTTGCCTGCAGAAGTTGTGAATGCTCCAACAATGGAAGTTTTCAAGAAGAGATTGGGCAACTATTTGTCTGAAATGGTATAGGTTATCCTGTTTGAGCGGGGACTCGACTAGAAGACCTCCAAGGTCCCTTCCAGTTCTATTCTATTCTATTCTATTCTATTCTATTCTATTCTATTCTATTCTATTCTACTCTACTCTACTCTACTCTACTCTACTCTACTCTACTCTACTTTACTCTACTCTACTCTACTCTATCCTATTCTATTCTATTCTATTCTAAGCAAAGTCTATGGGGAAAGCCAGGTTCATTTAATCACTGCATGATTCCCTTAACAACTGCAATGATTCATTTAACAATGGTGGAAAATATGGTCATAAAATGGGGCAAAAGTCGCTTAACAACTCCCTTGCTTATCAGTGGGACTTTTGGGCTCAATTCTGGTCATAAGTCAAGGACTACCTGTATGGCAATGCTGATGTCCTGCCAAGTGTCTCAAGGTTGTGGTTATAATTTTACCTCCCCGAAATAAACCCTTCCCTCTGTATAATAATAATAATAATAATAATAATAATAATAATAACAACAACAACAACAACAATAACAACAACAACAACAACAACAACAACAATAACAATAACAATAACAATAACAATAACAATAACAATAACAATAATAATAATAATAATAATAATAATAATAATAATAATAATAATAATAATAATAATAATATAAAGCTGGAAGGGCCCTTGGAGCATTCACAACTTCTGGAGGCAGATTGTTCCACTGATTAATTGTTCTAACTGTCAGAAAATTGCTCCTTCATTAAATTTCATTAAGTTTCATTAAATTCTAAAGAAAGAACTTAGAGGGAATATTCAGATGGATATGTGGGAAAATAGGGATATTCAAAACAGTGGGGAAATGCACTGCAAACTAAAACATACCACTTCAAACACTAAAGACCTTTTTAAAAACAAAACAAACAAAAAACCACCCTCTCAGAAATGCGGAAGCTGCTCTCCAGTGCTCCCAGAAGGAAATGAAATTTAAACAAAGCATAAAACCTCTTCTGCAGACTAAAGAAAATTTCTGAGAGACAGCAAGAGGTCTCTTACTGCATATTTCATTACATCGCTCCTGCTTTACCGGGCGACGTCTAATGCTGGGTATTAATTTTGTATTCCTGATGGTAAATGCATGATCCTTAATTTGCAAGATTAAAATAGCTAAGGTTTCCAAGGCACATCAAAACTCGGAAATTTCCCTTAGGAAATTTCCCTTATGTCCCTTGGGAGGGTGGGGGGAGGGGACACGATAACTGTCTTCTAGTACTTGAGGGGCTGCCACAGAGAAGAAGGAGGGTCAAGCTATTCTCCAAAGCACCTGAGGGCAGGACAAGAAGTAATCGGTGGAAGCGCATTAAAGAGAGATCCAACCTAGAAGTAAGGAGAAAGTTTCTGACAGTGAGAACAATTAATCAATGAAACAGCTTGCCTCCTGGAATTGTGGCTGCTCCATTGCTGGAGTTTTTCAAAAATAGACTGGACAACAATTGACCGGGATGGTATAAGATCTCCTGCCTTGAGCAGGTAGTTGGACTAGAACAGGGGTCCCCAACCTCCGGGCCGTGGACCGGTACTGGACTACGGCATGCCAGCAACCGGTCTGCACAAATAAGCAAAGCCCCATCCATGGGATGCAGGCAGCACACAAAACCACACACCCTCCGGTCCGTGGAAAAACCTTTCTCCACAGAACTGGTCCCTGGTGCCCAAAAGGTTGGGGATCTCTGGACTAGAAGATCTCTGAGTTCCCTTCGGCTGGATTCTAGGTCCTATGCTCCCTCTGTTTTAAACCCGTTGCTGAAGTGGGAGTAGCAGGCTTTTGTTTAATCCTCCTCCTCTTCTCTGCCTTCCCCACTCTCCATGGGTCTCTTAAATGCAAAAAGATATGAGGGAACCCACAAAACAGGCAGAGGAAAAAAGATGATACCAAAAACAGAATAACAGAGTTGGGAGGGACCTTGGAGGTCTTCTATTCCAAGGGAACAAACGGGGTGATATGATAGCAGTGTTCCGATATCTAAAGGGCTGCCACAAAGAAGAGGGGGGTCAACCTATTCTCCAAAGCACCTAAAGGCAGGACGAAAAGCAATGGATGGAACTAATCAAGGGGAGAGCCAACCTAGAACTAAGGAGAAATTTCCTGACAGTGGGAACAATTAATTAGTAGAACAACCTGCCTCCAGAAGCTGTGAATGCTCCAACACTGGAGGTTTTTAAGAAGAGACTGGACTGCCAGTTGTCTGAAATGGTATAGGGCAGTGATGGCGAACCTATGGCACGGGTGCCAGAGGCGGCACTCAGAGCCCTCTCTGTGGGCACACATGCCATGCCCCGGAGATGGCAACCATCCCTCTTCAACCAGCCGCCCACTAACCTGCTGAGGTCCCACGTGGCCGGATGCATCCCAGTATGGCTGGTTTCCCTCCCCCCCCTCCCATCCCTCCTGGCCTCGCATGCTCTCCTTTTCCCGGGCACGACCCACTGCATCGCCTCCTCAGCTGTCGGCCAGCCGTCCAGCTCAGAGGCGGCTTCTCTGAACTGCTGGCGGCGGGCTGCGGAGCCCCAGAGTGCGCTGCTGATGGACACCGTCGGCCCCCATGCGCTTGCTGGCCTGTGTGGGGGGGCCAATGGTGTCAGGCAGCAGCTGCCCCGGCCCCTGTCTTGCCTTGCCCTGCGACAATGGCACCCCCGCCCTGCCTCGCCTTGCCTCACCCTGCAGGACGTGCCTCCTGTCCACCGCCCCACCTGCCAGAGACCCCTGGATCTCCCCCAACCCTGCCCAGCTCCCACAGGCATCCCTCCCCACAAGCAACATCAAGGTGACCACACCCACCTTGGCCACACCCACCCAGTCTGCCATGATCAACACAGCCACGTTCACCAAGTGGGCCATGCCCACCTGGCACCCGGCAATAAATAAGTGGGTTTTGGTTTGCAGTTTGGGCACTCGGTCTCTAAAAGTTTCGCCATCACTGGTATAGGGTCTCCTGGCTGAGCAGGGGGTTGGACTAGAAGACCCCTTCCAACTCTGTTATTCTGTGATTCTCTCTGAACTTTGTTGCTTTCTTGAAAGACGTTTCATTACCCAGTCATCCCAGCCTTCTCTTGTATTGCTTAGTGACCAATGTAAGGTAGAGGCCATTTGTTAATCCAAGTCTGAGGCTGAAAGGAATTTGAAGCATAGGATTGTTTGTTTGTTTGTTTATTTAGATTTGTATACCGCCCTATCTCCCTTACGGGACTCAGGGCGGTGAACAGGCGATAATAAAAACCACAATAAATATCTATTCTAAAATCAAATTAAATAAATAAAGGCCTGCTCTAAAATACCCCATATAAAAACCTATACTAAAACCTAATTAAGACTACGCCAGGCCGGCCGCATGGAATAGATGGGTTTTCAGGGCTCTGCGGAAAAAGGCGCAGGTCCGCAATTGTACGTAGGTCGGGGGGTAGGTCATTCCAGAGGGCAGGAGCTGCCACAGAGAAGGCTCTCCCCCTGGGGGTCGCCAGCCGGCATTGACTGGCCGACGGCACCCTAAGGAGGCCCTCTCTGTGGGAGAGGACTGGTCGAAGGGAGGTGTTTGGTAGGAGGCGGTCTTGCAAATTGGATTCTTTTGCCACGCAAAGCTTTAGCAATTGCATCCAATCATTCTTCCTGATTTGTATGTAGAGGGCGGCATTCTGTCCGTGCAGATCCAGCGCAGCAGCTGCAAGGCTCAGGTCTCATTAAATGCAAGGATGGACTTTGCACGGCGTTCTCATTTTTTTCTGACTTGCAAGATGCAGCCCAGCGAGGCTACGCAGTATTAAAGCCCTAATGGGCTCTGACCAAGCAACTAATTGCAGACTTTCTCTCTTAGCTGACGGTGCTTCTCATTGATCTTCTGAAACAAATCACCTCTTCTTGTCTTTTAGTGCTAAGCCTACACTCCCTAAAGATAATTCACCCAAATCAACAAACGATAAGTTAATGGAATTTTATCGGAAATTTCATTCAACCGAACCAGGTCCATGCTTGGAGATGCCATTTAAGGCAGGGGGATCAAAGTAATCCTATTTTTTCGTTGCTACCATAGAGACAAACCAAAGGGCAAAATGAAGAGATTTACCAAGCCTGATTCCTCCAGAAAATTACAATTAAGTACAAGGGACCTGAGGCAATTACCATTTTTTAAGGAATTAATATAGGGGGGAAAGTCTTTTCGACAAGATATAATTACAATGCTTTAGGTATGATGTGTGTAGCCAATGGGCTATAAAGAGTCCTTAAAACGTTTTTTTTCTTGGAAAACGTATCACTGGTTACAAAAATGCATGTGTACGAACTCCAAAACTGATGAACTGGAGGCAATTATTAAAGGAAGAGGAAGAAGAAGAGGGGGAGAAGGAAGAAAGAAGAAAGGGAGAAGGAGGAGGAGGAGGAGGAGGAAGAGGAGAATGAAGGAGGAGGAGGAGGGAGAAGAAGAAGAAGAAGAAGAAGAAGAAGAAGAAGAAGAAGAAGAAGAAGAAGAAGAAGAAGAAGAAGAAGAAGAAGAAGAAGAAGAAGAAGAAGAAGAAGAAGAAGAAGAAGAAGATAGTAGTAGCTCAATAGTAGTAACTGTGAGAGGGATCTCCGAGTCCTAGAAGAAGAAGAAGAAGAAGAAGAAGAAGAAGAAGAAGAAGAAGAAGAAGAAGAAGAAGAAGAAGNGGAGGAGGAGGAGGAGGAGGAGGAGGAGGAGGAGAGGAGGAGGAGAATGACTTGTTCCATTTTCTGTATATTTTCATAATACCTAATGTATTTTCCTCTTTCGTGAACAGCCTTCCATGTTTTGATGTTTTCCTTTTTCCAGGTTTCCTTTCTTTCTCTTTTCTTCTTCCCTGTTCTTGTCCTCATTTACCCTCACTGCCATTTCCTTTCTGTGGCCATTTGTTGTATGAGGCATTTAAATAAAATCGTATATATGTGAACCCAACCGATTGGATAACATGGAAGCGGAGGCAGGAGAAGCTGAAGATTGGAAAACCTGGGCTGGCAAAACAATATGTGTGAAAAGATAAGGAGCTCAGTGTGAGTCAGAAGTGACTCATGCCTTTGGTAATCAAACACAATATTTGCCTATAGAAGAACTGTTTTAAAATCCGACAAAACTAGTAATTCCACCTTATTTTGCATTTATCATACTCCAGTTCAAGTTCTTTGCCTCATTCTGATCCCCATACAGTACTTTGAACACTCAGAAATGCTGGAAGGCAATAAAAAGTAACTAAGCTTGGGATATTGACTAAGAAAATACTATTTATTCTTGAAAGCAAAAGACAGAGATAATGACAACCCTGTACGCACATCTATTTAAAAGATATCAGAAAAAAAACCACGATTTGTTCTTTGTCTGACTGCAGGACCCAATATAACAGTGCTAATAGGGCTTCAATGCCTGGATGCGATAATTCCGTCTGCCACTAGAGGGAGGCAAAGTGTTGTCTGCATTCCTTTGCTGCCCTCTAGTGGCTGTCTAGTTGCTTGCAGCCCAGATTCAGTGGCTGAAATGAAGTTTCAGAGAAGCAGATTCCTTCTTAAAGGAAGGAAAGAGCAGATTGATTATGTTCCCTTGAGAAATGATGATCCTCTCATTGGATTTCATCAAGCAGAGGCCAAATAGGTCTTCACTGGGATGGCTTTAATTTAGATATCTGAGCCAAGCAGGGGATGGGCCATTAATGATGGTCTCTTCCTATTCTATCCATCTAAAAGCACAGAAGGAAAGGGACGATGCCCCCCAAACAGCTGTGCCAAGCAAAAAAAAGCAACTTTGACACCATACAAATACCACACGAAGTCATTTGGCAGCAGGAAACTCCCTTTTTTTACAAGGGGAAGATTAAAATGGGAGGCCGTTCTTTACTGCCTCGCTCACAACGGCCATTGCTGAGGTGTTTTTGGAAATAGAGTCGTGGCGATTTTGAACAAGGTTCTGTTTTGTCTCAGAGCGCATTTCTTATACATGTTTAATGCAGAGACTCCTAATCTGAAATTCCATTTCCCACCAGTTCCCAGCCTAATTACCTCATTCCTAGGCTGCTCGGCCTGCCATTTCTCCTCAAGAAGGAATAAGTCTAGATTTTAATCAACAGCTTAGCCTTAGGGAGCTCTCTAATGGATCTTACCGATAAGATTCTTATTCCATTCTACGATAACAGTTTGGGTGGAAGGCCTCCAAGACAGGGATCTGGCAACCTTGACAACTTTAAGACTTACGGACTTCAGCTCCCAGCTGGCTGAGGAATTCTGGGAGCTGAAGTCCGCAAGTCTTAAAGTTGTCAAGGTTGCAGACCCCTGCTCTAAGAGATTTACAGGGTCCTCTGAACAGAAGATTCTCCGTGTGGATTGATATGTATGGTCCTTGGTGCTCCAGAAGGACTAGGGCAGGGGTGTCAAACTGCCGGCCCATGGGCCGGACACGTCACGTGGAAGCTGCGCCCACCCCATTGCCGGCAATTGCAAAACTGTCTCGATACGTTGCGTGATATCACATGACGTCGCGAGTTTGACATGTCTGGACTAGGGGGCTGACATGATCGCTGCCTTCCAATATCTAAGGGACTGCCATGGACTATTGCAACGCTGTCTACATGGGGCTCCCCTTGAGGTGCACCTGGAGGCTCCAGCTAGTTCAGAATGCGGCCGCGCGGGGGATTTTGGGGGCCTCTAGATACTCCCATGTAACACCTCTCCTGCGTGAGCTGCACTGGCTGCCGGTGGCCTTCCGGGTGCGCTTCAAGGTGTTAGTAACAACCTTTAAAGCATGGCAATGGACCTAGGTATTTGTAAGACCGCCTCCTACCAAACACCTCCCTTCGACCAGTCCGCTCCCACAGAGAGGGCCTCCTTAGAGTGCCGTCGGCCAGTCAATGCCGGCTGGCGACCCCCAGGGGGAGAGCCTTCTCTGTGGCAGCTCCTGCCCTCTGGAATGTCCTACCCGCCGACCTACGTACAGTTGCGGACCTGCGCCTTTTTCGCCGAGCCCTGAAAACCCATCTATTTCGTGCGGCCGGCCTGGCGTAGTCTTAATTAGGTTTTAGTATTGGTTTTTATATGGGGTATTTTAGAGCAGGCCTTTATTTATTTAATTTGATTTTAGAATAGATATTTATTGTGATTTTTATTATCGCCTGTTCACCGCCCTGAGTCCCGTAAGGGAGGAGAAGGGCGGGATATAAATTTAAATATAATAATAATAATAATAATAATAATAATAATAATAATAATAATAATAATAATAATAATAATAATAATAATAATAATAATAATAAATAAATAAACATAAACATAAAGAAGACAAGGGGGATCAACCTATTCTCCAAAGCATCTGAAGGCAGGACAAGAAACAAGGGATGAAAACAAATCGAGGAGCAAACCAACCTAGAACTAAGGAGAAATGTCCTGACAGTGAGAACAATTAATCAGTGGAACAACTTGCTTCCAAAAGCTGTGGATTCTCCAACACTGAAGAGATTGGACAACCATTTGTCTGAAATGGTATAGGGTTTCCTGCTTGAGCAAGGGTGGGACTAGAAGACCTCCAAGGTCCCTTCCGACTCTGTTATCTGGCTATTCTCTCTGAGCTTTGTTGTTTTCTTGCAGACATTTCATTACCCGACCAGGTAATATCATCAGTTCTAGAAGGGAGTGAGGTATTTATATACTTATACTGGTAAGAGTGCTGTTTTCTTCATGGTAGTTCCTTGACTGGCTGTTGTTTACTGTTTGATTGTCTGAGTAAGTAGTTCCTTAATCAATTAATGCCGGACCAACAAGTAAGCAGTAAACAAGCATTAATTAACATCAGACCTTAATCCCCTAGTTGGATAATGAAATGTCTGCAAGAAAACAACCAAGCTCAGAGAGCACCAAGGACCCCATGGTCCTCCTCTTCCTCCTCCTCCTCCTCCA
>NW_015389975.1:27090-36287 GCF_001527695.2 Protobothrops mucrosquamatus
TGTCTGCAAGAAATCAACCAAGCTCAGAGAGCACCAAAGACCCCACAGTCCTCTTCTTCTTCCTCCTCCTCCTCCTCCTCCTCCTCCTCCTCCCTCCATTTCACAAACCCCACTTCCTTCTAACACTGATGATGTTACCTAGTTGGGTAATGAAATGTCTGCAAGAAAACAACCAAGCTCAGAGAGCACCAAGGACCCCACAGTCCTCCTCCTCCTCCATCCTCCTCCACCTCCTCCTCCTCCATTCCACAAACCCCACTCCCTTCTAGCACTGATGATGTTACCTAGTTGGATAATGAAACGTCTGCAAGAAAACAACCAAGCTCAGAGAGCACCAAGGACAGTTCAGCTCTGATCTACAAATATTCTCTTTTGCTGGATATATATGAGTTCTACAGATACAGGAACATTTTAGCAAGTGGTGAAGAAAAGAAAAGAGCTGAAGTCACAATGAGTTATGAAAAGACGGGACAATCTTCGAAAGATCCAGGCACGGAAAGCCTTTAATTGACAATACGGGAGAAGAAGATGTGGATACTTTTAATTTCAGTTGGGAGATTTACGACATGGCTGAGAAAAAGATGTATGGCAGTAATGCAAACTAGGCTATCTGAGCACCAAACTGCATTTCCTTGGTGATTTTGTTATTTTGGTTTTTGGACGGAGTTAGGGTTATTGATTGGCTGATCACAATGCAGATACTGAAGCTACTGTTTGAAATAAGACACTTCAAAGACACTCCCTTTGTTTCATTCTCATGAGAAACGATATTGATTGGATTTATCTCTCCCGCTATACCGTCCCAATGGGTTCAGTTAGCCCCAATGAAGAAATAGTAATGGATCTCGGAAAGCAGCAGATAGACCGTCTGATTCTTCTTAAGCAGAGTCCTCAAATAGATCTCTATGGGGATTCTCAATCGTTCAGGTTGTCCCAAAGGTGCTTTTCAAAAAACAACTGGACTTTCTTGTGTGCGTGTGGGGGGGCTGTTTGCCTTGAAAACAGTTCACTTCTCATCCAAGAAGCTTCTGGAGGCAGGTGGTTCCATTTGTTAATTGTTCTAACTGTCAGGAAGTTTCTCCTTAGTTCTAAGTTGCTTCTCTCCTTGATCAGTTTCCACCCGTTGCTTCTCGTCCTGCCTTCAGGCACTTTGGAGAATAGCTTGACTCCCTCTTCTTTGGGGCAGCCCCTGAGATATTGGAAGACTGCTATCATGTCCCCCCTTGTCCTTCTCTTCGTTAAACAAGACATACCCAATTCCAGCAACCGTTCCTTATATGTTTTAGCCTCCAGTCCCCTAATCATCTTTGTTGCTCTTCTCTGTACTCTTTCTAGAGTCTCAGCATCTTTTTTACATCGTGGTGACCAAAACTGGATGCAGTATTCCAAGTGTGGCCTTACTATCCCAGGTCCTTGGTAAGGACTAGATAGGTAGACAAAATGCCAAATCCAGTCTGAACATCTGGCTGAGTGTGCAATGATCCAATAGAATAGAATAGAATAGAATAGAATAGAATAGAATAGAATAGAATAGAAATACAGAATGGATAGAATAGAATAGAATAGAATAGAATAGAATAGAATAGAATAGAATAGAATAGAATAGAGTAGAGTAGAGTAGAGTAGAGTAGAGTAGAGTAGAGTAGAGTAGAGTAGAGTAGAGTAGAAAAGAACAAAACAGAATAGAATAGAATAGAATAGAATAGAATAGAATAGAATAGAATAGAATAGAATAGAATAGAATAGAATAGAATAGAATAGAATAGAATAGAACAACAGAGTTGGAAGGGACCTTGGAGGTCTTCTAGTCTAACCCCCTGCTGAGGCAGGAAACCCTATACCATTTCAGACATATGTTGTCCACCAATCTCTTCTTAAAAACTTCCAGTGTTGGAGCATTTACAACCTCTGGAGGCAGGTTGTTCCACTGGTTAATTGTTCTAACTGTCAGGAAGTTTCTCCTTAGTTCTAGGTTGTTTCTCTCCTTGATTAGTTTCCATCCGTTGCTTCTTGTCCTGCCTTCAGGTGCTTTGGAGAACAGCTTGACTCCCTCTTCTTTGGGGCAACCCCTGAGATATTGGAACACTGCTATCATATCATCCCCTGGTCCTTCTACATTTTCATTCTTTGCAGTCATCTGGTCTGCATATAACCCCCCCAAGTGGTCTCAACGACTCTCAGAGAGGTAATGACCGAGCTTCAGAGGGCTCACATCCAGACGATTGCAAAGAATATAAATCTTTCTATTCACCACCATTCTGTCAGAACGGAAAAAGCTTCTTGGAGGAGAAGCAAAATGTTTTCAAAGCAAAAAAAAAACCCCACAAGAAAGTCACAGCTGCCTTTTGAAAAGCACCTTTGGGTCTTCAAGAAGAGTTCTCCACTGATAGAAAGTCTCTTCCCATGTTGAGTCCTGGAGAAAGTGACAATGATCAACAGTTGAAAGGAAGGAGGCCCTGGTGGGTGAAGTTAAGACTTATGCCAGTCTGGACTCTATAGATGGGAGGAAGCATAGAGGTCACATACCTAGGTCTATACATGTAGTCCTCGACTTACAATCGTTCATTTAGTGACCGTTCAAAGTTACAATGGCCCTGAAAAAAGTGACTTATGACCATGTTTCACACTTACGACCTTTGCAGCATCCTCATTGTCACATGATCAAAATTCAGCTACTTGGCAACTGGTTCATACTTATGACCATTGCTGAGTCTGTCCCAAGGTCACGTGATTACTTTTTGCCACCTTCTGACGAGCAAAGTCAATGGGGAAGCCAGATTCACTTAACAACCGGCTTACTAACTTATCAATCGTAGCGATCCACTTAGCAACTGTGGCAAGAAAGGTCGCAAAATGGGGCAAAACTCACTTAACCAATGTCTCGCTTAACAACAGAAATGTTGGGCTCAATGGTGCTCGTAAGTCAAGGACTATCTGTGCCTCGCTGTATCTCCCCACCAGCAATCCACACCCAGGTGAGCATGGATTAACATCAAGATTAACACCAGACCAAGAGGTAAACATTAGAATCAAGATCACACGAAGTACTGGTACCGCTTTACAAAGCCTTAGTCAGATCACACCTGGAATACTGCAGCCAATTTTGGTCACCATATCACAAAAAAGGTGTCGAGAGTTTGGAAAAAAATCAGAGAAGAGCAACTAAGATGATCAAAGGCCTGGAGGCTAAAACATACAAAGAACGGCTGCGGGACTTGAGTTTGGCTAGTCTAAAGAAAAGAAAGAATAGGGGAGACATGATAGCAGTGTTCCAATATCTGAGGGGGTCAAAGAAGAGGGGGTCAAATTATTTACCAAAGCACCAGAGGGAAGGACGAGAAACAATGGTTGGAAACTGATCAAAGAGAGAAGCAACCTGGAATTAAGGAGAAACTTCCTGACAGTGAGGACAATCAACCAGTGGAACAGCTTGCCTCCAGAAATCGTGGGCGCTCCATCACTGGAGATTTTTAAGAAGAGACTAGACAATCACCTGTCTGAGATGGTGTAAGTTCTCCTGCTTGAGCAGGGGACTGGACTAGAAGACCTCCAGGGTCCTTCCAGCTCTATTCTATTCTATTCAATACCCCAATCAAGGCATTGGCAGACAAATTAACCGTAAACAACAGTCCACCAAGATCACTCCTACCAACATTGATAAGGCAAGCCACAAAATTATAAAACGAGAGCAAAGCTCACTCCTTACAAGCACTGGTGATGCTGTGGACCAGCAACACTACAGTTGAACCCTGAGCCACAAATATTCTCTTCTATCAATTAAATTCCATTAAAACCTCTGCCGATCCCAACATGCTACTGATCTGGATATGATTATATGATTGCAGAGAAAAGAGTTGATCAAGTGAATTGTGGATTTGCTCATGCTCTCGCTTTCCCTTTATAACAACCAACGTCGTAGGACACAATAATCCTTTTAATAATATTTGTTGTCTGAAAGTCAGTACGGGACACCTTCTGATTTTTGGTTAATATTTAAGGTGCTCAAATGTGGACTGTTCCATGATGATGAAATCCAAGAGTATCAAGCAAAGACAACTTAACCACAGTTTGTAAACATGACTTGTTACAAGTTAGAATATCTCAAACATATTCTGTCAGGCACCCATCTTAGAATAATGGCTGCAGAGAGCGATTCTGACCCTTCTCAGTTCAACAACAACAATAACAATAATAATAATAGACGAGAAAGAACTGGAGAAGATAACAAAATACAAAAACCTACAAATAGAAATAGGAAGACTGTGGCAAAGGCAAGCAAGGGTAGTGTCAATAGTAATAGGCACCTTGGGTGCAATCCCAAAACAACTGGAGCACCACTTAAACACCATTGGCATTGACAAATTCGCCATTAGTCAATTGCAAAAGGCGGCCTTACTAGGAACTGCTTCCATCCTGCGACGATATCTGTAATACCATCACACATCCACATCTGCCTATCCCAGGTCCTTGGGAAGGACTCGATAGGTAGACAAAAATGCCAAATCCAGTCTGAACATCTGGCTGACTGTGCGATGATCAATAATAATAATAATAATAATAATAATAATAATAATAATAATAATAATAATAATAATAATATTAATAAAGTTGGAAGGACCTTGGAGGCCATCTAGTCCAACCCCTTGCTCAGGCAGGAAACCCTATACCATTTCAGACAAATGGCTGTCCAGTCTCTTCTTAAAAACTTCCAGTGTTGGAGCATCCACAACTTCTGGTTGTTCCACTGATTCATTATTCTAACAATCAGGAAATTTCTCCTTAGTTCTAGGTTGCTTCTATCCTTGATTGGAAGCTTCTTTAATGTTGATTGTATGGGAGAAGAAGAGAAAAAAAAAGAACCAGAAATTGCCAGCTAGTATGAAGCGGATGAAGACACAGCCTCAACAGGAGAACAATAGAAGAGAAATAGTTTAGTGCGGTGTTTCTCAACCGTGAACACTTGATGATGGGTGGCCTTCAACTCCCAGAGTTGGCTTGGCTAGGGAATTCTGGGAGTTGAAGTCCATTCATCTTCCAGTGGCCAACGTTGGTTTCAGTGTGTTCTCTCAGGCACATCCTCTGCCTGAGAGCCTCAAACCTTAGTCAACAATAAGCTTAGTTGACTATTTCAGCAAAATCCCCTTTGAAAGATCTTGGGAAACTTTAGCTGATTCAGCACTTGGCAGCCCATTCATGAATCAATACTTGCTGTGATGAGCACACCAAATGCTACTCCATTTGTATTTTCTGTACTTAACCCATAAAGACCTGCATTGTATACAGGTAGTCCTTGAACCTACGACTTGGTTTATAATTTGAGGACTAGCTCCACTGGCTGGAGAAGAAAAAAGGATATAGCTTCTTTCTTGCCAGTGATCCTGCAAAATAGGACTAGAACAGTGGTTCTCAACCTGTGGGTCGGGACCCCATTTGGGGTCGATTGACCATTTCATGGGGGTCGCCAAGCAAGGCTGTCCGCCATTTTTTTGTCCGCCATTTTTTTTGTCCGCCATTTTTTCCCCCTTTTCCAGCGGGTGCCTTACCTCCCTTGGGCTGGGCCAGCTGGTGGTCGGCCTGCTCCGTCTCTGCCGCTTGCCAGCTACGCCTCGGCCGGCGCAGGGGGCGGAACCACGCATGCACGGCGCTCCCGGGCAGGGAAAGTCCTCGACTTACGACCGGTTGGGTAGTCCTCAACTTACAACCGGTTTAGTCCTCGACTTATGACCGGTTTAGTCCTCGACTTACGACTGGTTGGGGTCACGGCATTAAAAAGGTTGAGAACCACTGGACTAGAAGATGTGAGGCCTTTTGGGGGGGTTTTGAACTTCAGCTCTCACAATCTCTTGCCCTTGGTTTAAAGTCTAAAATACCTGGAAAACAATGAATTCTCTCTCCCAGCTAAGGGGCCGATGGTAGAGCACCAGATCTGGGCTGTAAAAATCTGGATTATTATTAGGCAGCAGGCAAAGTATTTTCTGCCCATCTAGTGGTTGCCTGGATATGTTTGCAACTGATATATGGTAGCCTTAATGCAGGGGTAGGCAACCTTGGCTCTTTTATGACTCGTGGACTTCAACTCCCAGAATTCCTGAGCCAGCATGGGGGAACTATGGCTCCCTTGATGACTTCTGGACTTCAACTCCCAGAATTCTTGAGCCAGCATGGCTCAGCTTGGAAACCGCTCCCTTTCCCCTCAGCATGGCTGGCTCAGGAATTCTGGGAGTTGAAGTCCACGAGTCATAAAAGAGCCAACGTTGCCTACCCCTGCCCTAATGTATAGATTCTTGACTGATTGTCTACATATGTATCCCACCACAATGTAGAAACTCTTGTGTATGTCTTTGTCTTTGTCTCTCTGTCCGTCTCTCTTATCTCTCTATCCTTGTCCTTGTCCTTATCATCCTTATCCTTATCTTTATCTCTATCCCCGTCTCCATTTCTACAGGTACTCCTTGACTTAAAACCATTCGTCATCCATGTATGTACCCCACCACAATCTAGAAACTCTTGGTGTGTGTCTTTGTCTATGTATCTCTATCCCTCTATCCTTTATCCCTCTGTCCCTACCCTGACCCTTACCCAGTGGTGGGATTCAGCCGGTTCGCACCAGTTTGGCAGAACCGGTAGCTAATTTTTTGTTGCCCAGGCCCAGAATGGACTTCCGGAAGCGGCATCCACACAGAGAACCGGTTGTTCACATATTTGAATCCTATCACTGCCCTTACCCTAACCATAACTCTAACCCTTACCCTTATCCTTATCTCTATCCCTATTCTTATCCCTATCCCTATCCTCAACTCTACTGGTAGTCCTTGACTTACAAACATTTGTGTCTTCCACATATGTATCCGACCACAATCTAGGAACTTTTGGTGTGTGTATGTCTTTGTCACTGCATCTCTGTATCTCTATCTCTATCCCTGTATCTTTCTATTACTATCTATCCCTCTATCTATTCCTATCTTTACCCTTACCCTTACCCTTACCCTTACCCTTACTCTTACTCTTACCCTTACCCTTACCCTTACCCTTACTCTTATCCCTATCCCTATCCCTCTCCTTATCCTTATCTCTATCCCTCTCCTTATCCTTATCCCTATCCCTATCCCTATCCCTATCCCTATCCCTATCCCTCTCCTTATCCCTATCCCTATCCCTATCCCTATCCCTATCCCTATCCCTATCCCTATCCCTATCCCTATCCCTATCCCTATCCTTATCCTTATCCTTATCTCCTTATCCATATCCCCATCCTTATCCCCATCCCCATCCCTATCTCTACAGGTAGTCCTTGACTTACAACCATTCATTTAGTAAGTGTTCAAGGATGTAATGGCACTGAAAAAAGTTGATTTGCGACTGTCACTGCATCCCCATGGTCACATGATTAAAATTCAGGAGCTTGACAACAGGCATATACACACACAGACACACACAATGGTTGCAGCGTCCTGGGTTCATGTGATCACCATTTGTGATCTGCCCAGCTGGCTTCCAACAAATAAACTCAATACGAGAAGTTGGATTCACTTAACTACTGCATGATTCAATTAATAACCGCAATGATTTGCTTAACAACCATGGCAAAAAGCTCATAAAGTCAGGTGTGACTCAACAATTACCTTGCTTAACAATGAAAATTCTGGTTCCAACTGTGGTCGTAAGTGAAGGACGGTCTGTAGCTTTATTCCCAACTCTATAATCAATATTTTCCCCTCCACCAGTTTCAAAGAAATCATGAATTATTCAGTAAAGAGTGCTATCTAAACTTCAGATCCAGAGTTTCACATTAATTCATCTGCTTTATTAATAATGAATACGTAGCAATCAGACATTTATTTAAATGGTTATATCTGAATCAAAGCTACATCCTTTCTCCTTTGCCAAAATGCCCCCAAGAACACATCAGTCTGTCTATATTATCTTCTGGATGAACTGATAAAACAAAATTCATTTAGAAATAGAAGAATAGAATATGGAATGGAATGGAATGGAATGGAATAGAATAGAATAGAATAGAATAGAATAGAATAGAATAGAATAGTTGGAAGATCTTGGAGGTTTTCTAGTCCAACCCCCTGCTCAGGCAGGAAACCCTAAACCATTTCAGACATATGTTGTCCACCAATCTCTTCTTAAAAACTTTCAGTGTTGGAGCATTCACAACTTCTGGAGGTAGGTTGTTCCACTGATTAATTGTTCTCACTGTCAGGAAGTTTCTCCTTAGTTCTAGGTTGCTTCTCTCCTTGATGAGTTTCCATCCGTTGCTTCTTGTCCTACCTTCAGGCGCTTTGGAGAATATCTTGACTCTCTCTTCTTTGTGGCAACCCCTGAGATATTGGAAGACTGCTATCATGTCATCCCTAGTTCTTCTTTTCATTAAATCATACATACTCAATTCCAGAACCCATTCTTTATATGTTTTAGCCTCCAGTCCCCTGATCATGACAATCAATATATTTAGAAAAGACACATATTTTAAAAAAAGTTACCTAGAAGAGTTCTGTCGGAATGTACTGAAGGTACAATTGTTAGGTAAATAAAGAATTGTCAACAAAGGGAAGGGCACATCATCAGAAAAAAATATTCAGAAGAAGAGTTGCCTTAAACTCCATTAAAATCTCTGCAAATTCCAACGTGCTGCAGATTCGGATATGATTAAAAGTACAAAGAAAAGATTTGATCAAGTGAATTGTGTGTTTGCTCATATTCTTGCTTTTCCTTCTTCAAATTCTTCACGTTGGGGTGAGACTTTGGGTGATCATCAAAGAACAAAGAACAGCTATTTCATCCTTTTTCTGTGATCACCTATGAGGTTCTGCCAGACCACCAGCAAATTCCTTCCATTTTCTAAGGTGCAATCCATCTCACCCATGAGATTTAAAATAATTTAAAGTGAATAAATATTAAAAGACCACGTTAAAGTTTAATGAAGAGAAGGACTAGGGATGACATGATAGCCGTGTTCCAATATCTCAGGGGTTACCACAAAGAAGAGGGGAGTCAAGCTATTCTCCAAAGCGCCTGAAGGCAGGACAAGAAGCAACAGATGGAAACTAATCAAGGAGAGAAGCAACCTAGAACTAAGGAGAAACTTCCTGACAGTTAGAACAATTAACCAGTGGAACAACCTGCCTCCAGAAGCGGTGAATGCTCCAACACTGGAAGTTTTTAAGAAGAGACTGGACAGCCATTTG
>NW_015389975.1:36732-41671 GCF_001527695.2 Protobothrops mucrosquamatus
GGCAGGAAACCCTATACCATTTCAGACAAATGGCTGTCCAGTCTCTTCTTAAAAACTTCCAGTGTTGGAGCATTCACCACTTCTGGAGGCAGGTTGTTCCACTGGTTAATTGTTCTAACTGTCAGGAAGTTTCTCCTTAGTTCTAGGTTGCTTCTCTCCTTGATTAGTTTCCATCCATTGCTTCTTGTCCTGCCTTCAGATGCTTTGGAGAATAGCTTGACTCCCTCTTCTTTGTGGCAGCCCCTGAGATATTGGAATACTGCTATCATGTCCCCCCTCGTCCTTCTCTTCTCCTAGCTTACTTCTCCTAGTAATAATTCAGAATTCAAGTGCTGCTTCCTTTTCCTTGAATGTCTCCAGTCTACTCCCTAGAAGACCTGCAAGGTGCCTTCCGACTCTGCTATGTGGTTATTCTCTCTGAGTGTTGTTTTCTTGCAGACATTTCATTACCCAACCAGATAATATCATCAGTTCCAGAAGGACTTGAAGACCTGCAAGGTCCCTTCCAAACTCCGTTATTCTGTTATATTCTGTTAATTCCAAACC
This sequence comes from Protobothrops mucrosquamatus, assembly GCF_001527695.2. Classification (NCBI taxonomy): domain Eukaryota; kingdom Metazoa; phylum Chordata; class Lepidosauria; order Squamata; family Viperidae; genus Protobothrops; species Protobothrops mucrosquamatus. The sequence goes on from NW_015389975.1 coordinate 37,279, forward strand.
ATTTTGATTCATGTCATAAAACGAGACCCAGCCCTTTAAAAACTCGATCCCCTTCTCAGCTTTGTGGATTAGAAGTGGAAGCTGTAGAACTGTTTTGTTCTTCTCTGTTAAGGTAAGAGTAGACATCTTGCAGACTGCTGAATGCAAGCTAGGCATTTGAATAAAGCTAAAATTAAACCATGACTCCTAACATCAGTCTTAACAGCAGTTCAAGTATTCAAAGGGTCTCCTGTGCATTATCTAGCATCGGGGTGGTCCCCAGGAGTTATTGTACTTGGCCCTGGGGAGAAAAATAAGAGGACCAAAATCATAATTAAAATTCTGTGCATCTTTATGTACTCTGTTCAGATGTACAGTCTTATTCATAATGCGATTTGCTTCCTAAGCTTCGTTGGGTAAGATGCAGTTTACTGAATTTAAACCGAGTCGTTTTTTTTTCACCGTGCCAGTGTGAACTAATCCCCTTTGTACGTTTGATGTCTAGAACACAGAGATCCAAACGCAGATCAATATTTGTAATTTGGCCTGATCAAGAGTGAGGCTGTTTCAAACAGCTTGCTTATCTGGTGACCGGCAAAAGCCAGGAAGGAAATATACAGCTGGTTCCTTAAGGGCTAAAGGCTGGAAACTGTCTATTCTCTATAAGATACGCCGTGTGATTTATCTCTCACGCTGCAGATCCGAGTGGAACGAGAGAGAGAGAGAGAATACCTAAAGCCACTTAATGAATCCACAATAAAGACTATATTTCCAACGATGTACTTGAGATCCGTAACTCACTGCCTTAGCCCTGAACAATAGGCCCACTCTCGCAGAATCAAGAATTGTGCTGGATAGCAGATGGCAATAATAAACTGCTTCTCAGTTTGTCATTAATTGGAGACTTTCAAGTCACACATTGTGGGTGGGTTCAACCATACGAAGTGAAAGTTGCTCTTCTGGGCTTCGAATGAGCGAGGGAACATTGGAATGTACTGGATTACTTCCTAACCATGTTGATCTGCCTATTCTGGAACAGGCCTAATAATTTTTTTGGGGAAGTGAATTTGTACCCGCTCCAGCTTGGAACAGCCATATTGGCACCGTGCAGATGAAAAACAGAATGTTCTCCGGTTCCCTTCAGTTGTGCATGTTGTACACAACTACCCTTAGCGCTTACTCTGAATCGATCCGTATCTTGGCTTTGCAGGATACCCTGGATGCAAATTCGCGCAACAGGTTGCATTCACAGAAAAAGCCAATGTAGACAAACACGCCACATTAATCAACAATTAAAACTAACCACCCTTCTAAGCAGCTTATGCAGGTATAGTCACACGTTCTTTCAAGATTATACAAGGATCGAGAACCAATCATCAATTATACAACACTCTCCGCCGTTCAACCTTCGCACAGAAAGTTAGCCTCACTCACAGAATACAGAATAACCAAGTTGGAAGGGACCTTGGAGGTCTTCTAGTCCAACCCCCTGCTCTGGCAGGAAAAACTGTACCATTTCGGACAAGTGGTTGTCCAATCTCTTCTTAAAAACTTCCCGTGATGGAGCACCCACAACGTCTGGAGGCAAGTCGTTCCACTGATTAATTGTTCTAACTCTCAGGAAATGTCTCCTTAATTCTAGGTTGCTTCTCTTCTCAATTAGTTTCCATCCATTCCATCCTGCCCTCAGGTGCTTTGGAGAATAGCTTGACTGCCTCTTCTTTCTGGCAGCCCCTTAGATATTGGAACATTATCATGCCACCCCTAGTCCTTCTTTTCATTAAACTAGACATACCCAATTCTAGCAACCGTTCTTGGCCTATCATGTTGTGCTAAAATGGTAAGAAAATCTCCCTGGATCCAGGCAACGTTAAGGTCATGAATACTGGGAAATATCTTTAGCATCAATAAACAACCTGCACCAAAGTCCAGCTGTTTGCTTTTCCTTCCTTCAGAGTATGTCCATCATTCTCATCTCTGTGTCTTGTCATCTTTTCTTTCAACTGCTCCTCCCTCCTGTTCCCTCCATCACTTAAACATGCTCCAAGTGGAACCTGTAATTGCAGCTTTGGACAAACTCATCTTAAGTCAAGACATGATTCCAACAACTGCAAGGTGGTACATTACATAATCTGTGCTCTACAGAACCCTACTCAAGGCAGGTTATTGTCTGCTGTTTCTACTGCAGAAGTTCCCACCGCTAAAGAGAATAAGGCACTTTTCCATTTTCAATGAGTAGCTCGTTTCTTTGGCAGTGCTGAGAGGAGTTAGCAGATTTCCGACTGGACACGCCGTTTATGTTCATGTAAATATTCCCCCTTAGCACTGTGGTGGCTAGAAGCAAGGAAGTGTCCTACGGAAGCAAAGAAGCAAATTGAATTGCTTGGGATCCAAGATGAAAGTTGACTTCCATCAATGAGTGCTTCTCCAAGGAAGAAAAGTCTTTTTATTCTAAGGACAAGATTGAAAGAGGATATAAAATACTAATAAATAAGTAGCAAGGAGAGCTAGATTTACAAGGACTCCCTAAAGCAGTGTTGGCGAGGATGGTAACGATCCTGTTATACATGCAGTGTTTTATAAAGTATCCAAAAAACTAAACCCTGCCCCAGAAAATTTACAAAGGAAACACTAGAGGAAGAGAGGTATCTTTAAAGCTTTCTGACAGTACTAAATCTGTGTTTCGGGCAAGGGTATCCATTCTTGCCATGCTGTTCTTTTCTAAGCTACATACAACTTTCTCATTTTTGTTTTGGCTTCCTTACTTCCAGCATGAATACAATTTGAACCAGCGACCAGCAAGATTTTTCACATGCCATCTTGCAAATATAGTAGCACCTCCATCTATTTCAAAGATTCGCAACCCTTTGGGGCTGCTGAACACATTTTTGCATAATTGAGAGAACCTTTTTTTTTTTAAGAAAAAAAAAAAGTTGTAATAAGGAATTGGCTGGCCACCATAAAGAGGATAACAGGCATTGTAGTCCCTGGGAACATCAGCACCACTGGAGATCCAGGACCAATTTAAAAATTTAAGAAGGGCCTTGCCGGGTAATGGAAAAGTTTCTGCAGTTTGGCACTCTGTTTTCTATGGATTCATGGAAAACTGGAAAAAATGAACACCAAGTGGCCATCCCCATGTTGGAAAAAAGAAAAAGTTGCACTGCCTTACAAATGGGTCCTTTTGGAAAAATGACTGAAGCCCTAACTTTGAGTCACCAATCCCATCCGGTGTCCGTAAAATCTGATTCCCCCCCCCCCCCATGTATTAGGGGTTCGGCTGCTTTTCGGTTCTTAAGGCTCCTTTTTTAATAATAATATAAAAAATCTAAGATGCTGTTCCGTGCACCCCCCCACCGAAGCTCTGAATTCTCCAATCAGAAACCCTGCCTTTATCAAAACTCCACGCGATTGGCTTTGAAGGGGGAAGAACAAAAGGTGCACCCCGGTGCTCACCAGAGTTCAAAGCAAAAACTGGCAAAAGGCCATTAAAACGATTGCCTTCCAAACGAGCCGGCTATTCTTCGGGAACGCGATGGTATCTTGCCTTCACGTTTGTTTTTTATTTATTTTTTCTTTCCAGGACCTGAATGATTAACAGAGGCAAGTGCAAAACCCTAAAACTATATTAAAACGCACGCGTGGAACACATACATGCGCAAGGACGCGCGCGCGCGCGCGCGCGCACATACATACACACACACAGAGAGAGAGAGAGAGAGAGAGAGAATGCAAGGCTGCTTTGGGTAAAAAGCAATTCTTCTTTGAGTCAGGAGAGAGAGAGAAAGAGAAAGAGAAAGAGAGAGAGAGAGAGAGATTTCAAACCCCCCTCCTCAAGCCCAACCGTGGCAATAATCCGTGCCCACCGAAGCACGGTGGAGTTTTAACACTTTCCTCCCGACCCTCTTGAGACTCCGAAGCTTTCCCATCTGTGCAAATCCAGAGGAACCCGCAGGAAAAGCCGGGAAAAGACACCTCTCCCCCCCACCCCACCCCCCCACCCTCCTGTGTGCGGTTCCTACCTTAGTAGTCACAATGCACAGGCAGTCCATTCTGGAACGCTTCCCCGGAGCGTTTGGCAATCTTCAAGGCAATCCACAAGGGGTAAAAGGCAAGGCAAAGGTGTGTTTTTTTGGGAAAGAAATAAAAGGAGAGGCGGCACGCGAGCGAAGACCCGGCTCCCTCACTAGCCAGGCTGCTGCTGTGGCGTTTTTCCCCCCCACCCCACCCCACCCCACCCGTTTTACTCTCTTACCGAGGAGGCCCCCGTTAGGATCCCTCCTCCCCATAGCTTAAAGGCAGTTGCGATTCTCCCGGGCGCTCTACCAGCGCACTGGAAAGCATCTCCAGGAAAAGTTCCAGGTGATGGCTGCGTCGCCCAGCATCCTACGGTACAGGCGATGCCTTTGGAGAG
>NW_015389975.1:45013-48040 GCF_001527695.2 Protobothrops mucrosquamatus
GAAGAAGAAGAAGAAGAAGAAGAAGAAGAAGAAGAAGAAGAAGAAGAAGAAGAAGAAGAAGAAGAAGAAGAAGAAGAAGAAGAAGAAGAAGAAGAAGAAGAAGAAGAAGAAGAAGAAGAAGAAGAAGAAGAAGAAGAAGAAGAAGAAGAAGAAGAAGAAGAAGAAGAAGAAGAAGAATGATATTCCATTATCCACAGATTGTCCTGCTTTGACTGAATCTTCAATGGCTCTCCCAGTTGGTAACAGGAAATAAAGAGAGGGATTCCAAACAATCCGTTTGTTAGTACCATTTTATAATCCCTTAGTAAGACCACACTTGGAATACTGCATCCAGTTTTGATTGCCACGATATAAAAAAAACCATGTCGAGACTCTAGAAAAGACTGCAGAGTACAGCAACAAAGACGATTAAGGAGCTTACCAATTATTCCTAGTTACGCATGGCATATTCAGAAGGGTGATTCTCTGAAATTTCATCCAAAATTCATAGAGGCCATCATTCTATTAGGCCAAAACAAGTTTTGCAAAAGGGCTCCTAGGTTTTAAGTTTCAAAACAATCTTAATCAAACCAGTAGCGGGAAGCGCTCTGATCTGGCAACTATGTCTAGATCAGATTATCTTGCTCAATGGAGGAAGGGGTCATCCAGACACTTACAACTGGCTCTTACAAACACAACAGCAATAGCACTTAGACATATATACCACTTCATAGTGCTTTACAGAGTCAGCATATTGCCCCCAACCATCTGGGTCCTCATTTTATCCATCTCGGAAAGATGAAAGGCTGAGTCAACCCATCCTGAGCCCCGTCAGCATTGAACTCCAGGCTGTGGGCAGAGTTTGCCTGCACTACTGCGCCAGCAAGGCACAACTCTGTGTTAAGCTGCGGTCTTCCAAAGCTTCAAGGAAGAAACAGCAAGCAAAGGTTTGAACATTTTTGACTTTGAGAAATATTAACTCCAGCTATTAAAACCAGGACGGTTTTAAGAGACAAGGTTTTGTATGAAACATAGCAACTTCAATAAATTATTCATTTTCATTCTACTCTGCCAAGTGTTTTCTTGCTATATAAAACAGCCACATAATACTTAAGAACAACTGTTTTCTCTTTCTTATTTTCAAATACTATCGTTTACCCTATTAAAAAGTAAGAGTCTATAAATCATCTTATATATTTTTTTCATTTTTTTTTCTGAAAACAACAGTTCTTTGTCCAAAGAAATCTTTCCTACGTTTTCTAACCAACACCAAATGTTTAAAATTTGTTTTCTTTCATTAATGACTCCCAGTTCATTATTTAACATCTCCCCCTCCCCAAATTTTGTTAAACTCAACGGAACTGTTTTCCAAGAAAGTATATAAAATGTGTCATACAATTCTACATTTATCTTCATTTTTTAAAAAGTTTGTTGGATTTCAAAACAAAAGTAAGTAAACAGGCAAGAAGACAAAGAAAAGAAAGAAAAAGATCAAAAGGCAAAAGAAAGGAAAAACTGAAGAAAGAAAAAAACCAATGAGTTCCAATTTTCTTTCATTAGGGTTAAGGTTAGGGAAAAGTTACATCAAACTCTTACTCTAAAATTAATACAGGTAGTCCTCGACTTACAACAGTTCATTTAGTGACCATTCAAAGTTACAACGGCATTGAAAAAAGTGACTTAGGACCGTTTTTCACATTTTCAACCATTGCGTCATCCCCATGGTCACATGATCAAAATTCAGACACTTGGCAATTCCCTCATAGTTATGACGGTTACAGTGTCCTGGGATCAGTTTTTGCAACCTTAACTGGAGTTAAGGTCGCAAAATAAGTTAATATTATTATTCCAAGGCCACACTTGGAATCCTGCATCCAGTTTTGGTCACCACGATGTAAAAAAGATGCTGAGACTCTAGAAAGAGTATAGAGAAGAGCAACAAAGGCGATTAGGGGACAGGAGGCTAAAACATATAAGGAATGGTTGCTGGAATTGGGTATGTCCAGTTTAATGAAGAGAAGGACGAGGGGGGACATGACAGCAATGTTCCAATATCTCAGGGACTGCCCCAAAGAAGAGGGAGTCAAGCTATTCTCCAAAGCGAAGGCAGGACAAGAAGCAACGGATGGAAACTAATCAAGGAGAGAAGCAACCTAGAACTAAGGAGAAACTTCCTGACAGTTAGAACAATTAACCAGTGGAACAACCTGCCCCCAGAAGTGGTGAATGTTCCAACACTGGAAGTTTTAAGAAGAGACTGGACAGCCATTTGTCTGAAATGGTATAGGGTTTCCTGCCTGAGCAGGGGGTTGGACTAGATGACCTCATTATTATTGTTATTGTTGTTGTTATCCTATATACCCTGTTTCCCAAAAATAAGATCTAACCAGAAAATAAGCCCCAGCATGATTTTTCAGGACACTCGTAATATTAGCCCCACCCCAAAAATAAGCCCCAGTTAAGATCATCAGCCAGACGGACGCATTTAGTACTATATTTTCCCCAAAATAAGACCTAACTGGAAAATAAGCCCTAATGTGTCTTTTGGAGCAAAAATTAATACAAGACACAGGTAATTCTAACCATCCGATCCCAGAATCAAGATTTCATTCCTCTCAGTTTCTTTCAAAAATCCAAAAGAGTTTTCCAAGTAGAGATAAATTAGGTCAAAGTTCTTTTATTTATTTATTTATTTATTAAATTTATATACCGCCCTATCTCCCTTACGGGACTCAGGGCGGTGAACAGGCAATACTAAAAACCACAATAATAAATAAATAGTTTCTGTTCTAAAATCAAATTAAATAACAGGCCTGTTCTAAAAACACCCCATACAAAAACCCCCACTAAAACATAATCAAACTACGCCAGGCCGGCCGCACGGAATAGATGGGCCTTCAGGGCTCGGCGAAAAAGGCGCAGGTCCGCAACTGTACGTAGGTCGGGGGGCAGGTCATTCCAGAGGGCAGGAGCTGCCACAGAGAAGGCTCTCCCCCTGGGGGTCGCCAGCCGGCATTGTCTGGCCGACGGCACTCTAAGGAGGCCCTC
>NW_015389976.1:0-9217 GCF_001527695.2 Protobothrops mucrosquamatus
GGCATTCCTGCTTGGCGGTTCCTCTTCCCCTGGGTGGCCAGGGGGGCACGGAGGCATCACCCGAGGGAGGGAAGGGAAGGAAAAAGGGGAAGTGGGTCTCCGCGGCCCCGTCTGACGGAAGCGCCAGCCTCTCCTGCGTCGCTGAGGCCCCGCAGGCGTCACGCAGAGCTTCTGCGGTCCCGGCCGACGGCCTGCCGGAGCTGACGTTTTTAGATCATCCTTCTTTCCTTTTTTTTTTTTTTTTTTTAAAAAAAAGGAGAAGGCCCCACAGATTTGACCAAAAAGGCCACTTTCTTCCAAGGCTGGCTACCCGTCATGCCGTTTGCCCCGAGCCCTGAAATTAGGAGTCTGGGCAACTGGCGTAGTTTGATTGAGTCCGCAAGGAGAAGGGCGGGATATAAATAAATAAATAAATAAATGTCTTAGTGGGGGTTTTGTATGGGGTGTTTTAAGAGCAGGCCTGTTATTTAATTTGATTTTAGAACAGAAACTTATGTATATTTATCGTGGTTTTTAGTATCGCCTGTTCCACCGCCCTGAGTCCCGTAAGGGAGATAGGGCGGTATATAAATTTAATAAATAACAATAATAATAAATAACTCAATTTTTGTTCTTCGTTTTTGGAGGGGTAGCCAAAAATAGGGGAGTAAGAAAAAACAACACAGGATTTGGGGATGACGGGAGGGGCCACTTTGCAGAGGAAAGAGCCTTGGGGCCGGGAGGGGTCCCCAAGTTTTCCCAGCTGGGGCCTTGCGAGGGAGGGAGGCAGGGAGGGAGGGGTCCCAGCCAGCTCTGGGGTTGGGAGGGGCCCTCACCCCTTGAAGGAGAGGTCAAAGCGAAGCGGCATCTGGAAGTCCAGCTGAATGGTGGCACACTGGTGGTATCGGCCCAAAGCGTCCTGGATCTGAATGTCCACCTGCAGAGCCAGAGGAAGCACCAATGAGTAAGCCCACGGACTTTGCTCTGCTCATATTAAGCTCCACCGGTTGGGCTGCGAGGAGACAGACCGGCAGCTAAGAAGACACGGGAATCTCGAGGCGGGAAAAAAACCCACGGAAAGATTTAGTCCCCCCCCCTGAGGATTGGGCCCTCTGGCTTCTAAACTCTGCCGCCGCCGCTAAGCCGGACGAGACGGGAGGCGGCATCCGGGCATCGGAGGGCAGCCCAGCCCTGCAGAAGCATCTTCCCCCACGGCTACTGAAATAACAGAAGTTGAACTGGGTGGAGAATCGGGGCCGCCCTTCGCGCTAGTTACCCGGCGCAGGAGGCCCTGAGCGTCTGGGGGCTCGGGGAATCCAGGTGTCGAAATCCAGTTGTGCAATTCACACCTACTGCTCCGTTTAAAGGAAGCAGCTCCAGAGTTTCTGCCTTCCTGGGCAGGGAATTGATTTGGTTCGAAAAAGCTTCGCGTGGAGGTCACGCAATTCGGAGGGGAGGGGGCTGTAAAACTGGGACTCATGAGAACTAGAAACCTGGCCCCGCTTGCTTTCATTCAGCATATGGCTCTACAGCCACCCAATTCCGTGGCCAGAGATAATTCCACCCCCCTGCCCATGTGCCCTGCGTGGGGTTGGCATCAAGGGCCCCCTGAGGTGGACCAGGGGATTCCTGGATGAGACCCATTCAACGGAAAGGAATGCCGAGCGCGGGACCGGGAGAACCTGGACCCAGGTCAAGGAGTCGGCTGGCCCCTCGCTGCCCTTCCAGCCGGCAAAGTCACCACTCAGGGATTTACGAGGCTGAGATCGCTCAGAGTAATCCCGTAAACCTGCAGGGGGGGGCAGAGCAGGCCTGGGGGGGGCCACGCCCAGAGCATAAACGTGGTGACGTCCCCAGGGCGGTGATTCATGCCTGAAGCGGCTTTCTCTGAATCCTGTCCGGGCCTGTCCGAAAGGGGCCATCAGGGCGAGGCAGCGGCAAAAAAGACGAAGGCGATTTCCCCTTCGCAACCCCCAAAGCGGGGGCCGTTTTGGCTGCCCTTCTCCACCCTTCCCACCTTTTCCCTGGGGGGGGAAGGGTGGTGGAGGAGGAGCCCTCGTCTGGGAGTCCCCTGTTAAAATATCCCCCCCTAGCCAAAATGACCTCCATTTTCCGATTCTAGCTGGCCCTAAGCCCTTCCGCCCGACTGACCTTGGGCCCGTAGAAGGCGCCGTCCCCGGGGTTGAGCTCCCACGGCCAGCCAAAATCCCGGAGGCTCTTTTCCAGCAGCTGGGAGAAAGAGGGAGCCGTTAGGAGCCTCCTCAAGGCCGGCAGGCAGGCTGTCCTGAACCCGTCCCGGGTGCCGAGTGCGGGGAGGCGCGAAAGGCCCGTCCCTGGCATGGGCCAGTGGGGAAGCCCAGAACCTCCTTTTAAGGACCCACCTTAAAAGGAAACAGACCCGCCTGCAGAGTGGCTGTGCCAACCTCAGGGAGGGCACCTTCCATGGGAAGCGGGAAGTGAGGCCCCCCCAAGCCCACTGGCTCTCTGCCCCGGCAGCTGGGCTGGAGGGAGACCCCTGGGCCCCTCGCCCCCAAAGGGGGGGACTCCCTGTTAGGAAGGGCGGGTGATGCTGCGGGCACCCATCTCACCTGCTCGGCTTGGTCCCAGAGAGGGGGCTCCCCGAGAAAGTGCTCGGGGCGGGTGGAGAGGAAGAAGCGGAAGGTGAATCCGAAGACGGAGTAAATGGCCTGCAGGAAATCCAAGCAGCCACTGATCTCGCCCTCCAGCTGCATTGGGAAGAGGGGGGGGGAGAAGGGGACTCTCAAGGGCTTGCCTGGGTAATTCCCTCCCAAGTGGGCACCAGGCGTGCCAGCCCCGCAGGGCGAGGTAAAGCTCTCGGTTCAGCCACGCTGGCATCCCGACCAGCCTCCCCCACCTGATCCATGGAACAGAAGATGTGGGCATCGTCCTGCTGGAAGCGCCGGACCCGCGTCAGCCCCGTCAGGGCCCCTGAGGGCTCGTTGCGGTGGAGCACCCCGAAGTCAGCCAGCCGCAGGGGCAGCTCCCGCCAGGATCGGGGCCGGTGGCCGAACATGAGGCTGTCAAGAGAGGGACGATCTCAAGCCCCCGGAAAAGGAAAACGCCTCATCGTTCCCCCGATTCCAGAAGCCGGCGGGATCTCCGGGTCCTCCCAGGGGCCTGGATGTCAACGCTGTAAATACTGTATATTCTTGCTTTGACAATATGCAGAACTGTCTGGTATTTTTATAGTTAAACCAGGCAACAGGGAAAAGGGAGGAGAATAAGGATAGCCCGGGAAAAAAGAAACCTGAAGTAAATCACATCTTCCAAGTTGATTGGAAGATGTGAACCATGACCCTACAAGAAGGGAGTGGGAAATGCTTGGAATGTTATGCGTAACGGAAGAGAAGCAGACCTAAGCATTTCCACCATGCCGTACTGACGTCTCTGTAACCTTAATAAACGCTTTTAGGAGAAAATATGCCTGAAAGACCTTTTCAGTGTTTCGTTAATCAGGCACGTGACGCTGGATTTGTCTCTGGATCTTAAATCTCCCCCGGAAAAAGAACCTCACCAGTGCCCGGGACAGTTCATGGGCTTGAGGGCGAACATCTGGTCTTCCACGGGGAAGGAGAACATGTTCTCGCCGTAGTGCTCCCAGTGACCGGAGACTTCCCACAGCTTCGCGTTGAAGATGTTGGGGGTGATCACTTCGGAAAAGCCCCGCTTGAGGTACTCGCTCTGGAAACCAATGCGCCCATTAGATGAAAAGAGCCAATTTATTTATTTCTTTTTTCTTTTTAATCCAACGGCGAAGACGAGGGGAGGCACCAGCCCAGCGGATCCCTTTTTCCTTCCACCAGGCTGGGCGTTATTTTGTTATCCACCTCTAATGTTCCTCCTCCCACCCACCTAGGGGGATTCTGCTGCATTTTGTCCCATCCAACACGACGCACAGACACACACAGACACACACCTTGATGAAGTCCATGAGGGTGGTGTAGATGTGGGCCCCTTTGGGTAGGAAGAAGCAGCTTCCAGGACTCAGCGGATGGAAGAAGAAAAGTTCTTGATCCTGGGGGAAAAATCGGGAAGAGAGGAAGCAGCTGAGCTGGGAGGATCCTTGCGGGAGGGTTTGATTTCCAAAATTCACCACTGAGAAACCAGGCAAGAACAGATTTCCTCCCCCCCCCCCCCACGGCTCAATGTCAACCCTAAATTCAATCCGGACTGGCAAAAGCCACTTCCTGCAATCGAGGAATCTTATGAAAACTCCCCAAGTTTCTAGTCCTTATGTTCTAGAGAGCGCTCAGAAAATGGCTATTCTTCCAAGATTTCGGCTGCGTGGGCATTGTGATCCTGGGCAAAACCACCCCGGATGGTCCACGAGGCACTGAAGTTTGCGAAGAGGTCCTTGGGCACCGCCAGAGTTTCTCCGTGGCCCAGGGGGTCATCCCCAGGGGGCACGGTTAGAGGCTTGGGGGGGGTGAGGGAGCGAGAGGGGCGAGGCCTGCGCCATGGGCACCCACCTTCCCGATGCGCCGGTGGTCCCGCTGGGCAGCCTCTTCCTGGGCACGCTCCCAGGCGGCCAACTGCTGGGCACTTGGGAAGGAGATGCCGTAGATGCGCTGCAGGGGCTCTCCGGAGGGTCGGCCTTGCCAGGAGGTGGCGGCGTTCTGCAAAGGAAGACGAGGGCGGGTGGCACCCCTGAGGGGGCTCCTGGGGGCTGTGCCAGCTCGGCCAGGGGCCGGCCTGCCCTCTTGGCTTCATCAGCCAGCCCCGGATTTACCCACACAGCATGGTCCCCCAAGGGCATTCTCCCGGGAGGACGGGGAAAGGCCCTGTCTCAATTGGAGAGACTACAATTCCCATCGTTCTGCTTCAGCACGGGGAAAGCCACTCGAGGCTACGCAGACTGCAGAGGGCAAGGAGGGAAGTCCTGCCTCTTTACAAGCCCCAGGAGTTGCTCTGGAGTAAACCGGTCTCCGGGATGTTGGAAGGGTTTACGCCAAGGTCTCAAAATCGGTCACTTTTTGAGACTTGTGGGCTTCAACTCCCAGAATCCCCCCGGCCAGCCATAGAACTGGTTGAGGGATTCTGGGAGTTGAAGTCCACAAGTCTTAAATTGGCCAGGTTTGGAGAGCCCTGGACCAGGACACGAAGTGTATTCTTATTTATTGAGCGTTTTAAACGGCCTGACAGCTGTTTACAAAAACAGGTGACTTTTTCCTACACTTTTAAACTAAATTCCCTTTGCAACGCGGAAGGGCCTGGAACATTTCAACCATCCGCCCGGCACGTGATGGCAAACCACTCGGCTACTTTCGTCCCGGGTGTTTGTGTGTGTGTGTGTGTGTGCAAACCTTGAGGAGTTTCAGGGCTCGGACCTCCCCGCTGTGCCGGAGATGGGGCCCCTGGCAGAGGTCGACCAACGTCCCGCACCTACGCACAGAAAAGAGGAAGCAGGATCAGGCCACGCGGCAGGAAGGCAGGCCGTCTGAGTTCCTCGACGGTTTGCTGCAATACGCGCAACCGCCTCTGTTGCCACCGTTGCAAAATTCACGAGCGTTACAGCTGTCATTGAAAAATAAGTCATCCAAACACTGCTCGGGTTTCTAGCCCTCATGAGCGGATGACGAAACGCGCTGCTGATACCCTGGCAGCATTTGCTAAAGTATATGCCAGGGTGTTTCTGGATATCCAGGGCAAGGTTGCAAGGTGGAGGGGACACCGATGCCCATCAGCCTTCTCCAGGCTCCATCCACAATTTTCTGATGATATCCCTAAGAAGGGCACAACGGCAAAGCCACAGGCCTGTCGGTAACCCCAGCAAGCGAGCCAATCCATAGAGGAAGCCAGAGGCCGGAGAGGGCCAGGGACACCCTCTGGAGTGGCAGATCTGGGGAGGGGCCACTGGGCAGCCACACCCACCCCTTCCCACCTGCCACAGCTTCAGGCAGGCCTGGCTCACCTGTACACCGTGGCAGTCCGAGATGTCACCCTCCGCCTGATGATATCCAGTTTGAATCGGTTGTGCTGGAAGAGAAACCGATCCACATCTTGGGGGGGGACATTTACGACCCCTCCCCACTCATTCATTTTATACAGGGTTGAACAGAAATCCTCTCTGCTCCAGGGTAAATAATATCAAACCCTCCCCAATTTTAAAGAAGGACGACTCGTTTCGGGGCAAACCTGGCTTCTAAGTTGTCTAAAAATGATCAGAACAGCCTGAAAAACGCCCTGGACCCTGCTGTTTTTTTAAAGGGAGCCACCACTTTGGAAAAACCACAGGCACTGAAATAAATCACAGTTAGCAACCTCGCTCCACTTCAAACTCTTGCCAAAGGTTTCCAGGGGCTTTGGAACTCCCTGCCACTAGAGGCGAGGTGCGATCCTTTCTCCATTGCTCTTGTGCGGGAAAGACATTACGATTCAGGCAAAGGTCTAAAATTAGGCCGTTCGGCCTTGCCAAAGTAGGTTACAATTAACCGCTGCGTTGTTTTTGATTGTGCCTTAATTACAGGTTTACCTTCGCTCTTGTGATAATTCAGCAGCTATTTTTATTACTGCCGGTCATCGTAAGCAGCGGTTGTGGAGATTTGTAAAAAAAAACACAACAAGTAAATAAGACTGCAAAGGAATTCTCTGACTCAACCTCTGAAAAATGCTGGCTCATCTGCAGACTGTGGGTAAGTCACCCTTGGCAGCAAAACTGTTTTGGTGGTAAACAATCCTGCTGGTTCAGATCATCGGCCTCCTTCGCTCGACTTCCTGTTTCCCCAAACAGCCAGCCAGCTCTGCAGCAACTGGCACTTGAGGTATACTGCTCCTGACCACAGAGGCTCTACTGGAGACACCGTGACTAAGAACGGCTTGAGGAAGCTGCTCTTCCAGACCTCACAAGCTCTCCTCACATCCTGTAGCGGCCACGCAGCTTTGTTCCCGTTTCAAAAAAATGTGTCAGCCATGACAACCCAGAGCAACCTGTTCCTCTCCCCAGACATGTTAATTTACGGGATTAAAATGTGGGCAGGGAAATTCCAGCGGGGAAGCAGCGGCACCGTCAAAGGCTTTGAAATCCGTCCGTTAAAGCAGAGAAGAGCCCCAGTGTGGGAGGGCAGGAACCCCAAATGCTGAAGCCCCCCCCCCAAAAATGGGCAGAATTGTTTCGCCTGGCGGTTGCCCCCAGTTTAAGAACCTCCATTCTTGGCTCAAAACAACAACAACAACAGGGAATGCAAAACGTGACCTCTGGCCCAAACCTGAGGCTGTCTTTCGTTCCACCACCTTTAGCCTCTGAGGGGGACGGACTACAACTCCCATCAGGAACCCCGGCTTGATGGGAATCCTACCTTGAAGAGCTCCAGCAGATCTTCCCGGGAAACCTCCAGCCGCTCAAAGGGCACCTGGGCCGCGATGGTGGCTTTGCAGAGTTCTTCCAAGGCTGGGAGGTCTTTACTGGACACGTTGCTGGGATGGGAAGATTGGGGGGGGGGATTGTAATAAAACTGGGGGGAAACTCAGTCATCAAAGGAAGAGTTTTCTCGACCGCAATATGGAAGCAGTTCCTCCTCCTCCTCTTTGCCAGGGTCTTTGGGTGCCTTCTTGGGGATCTCCTGGTGGTCCCCCATCCAAGTCAGCCAATGCTGCCACCTGCTGGACTCTTCCACCCAATCAAGAAGCCGTGAGAAACCACACCCACCTCGCAGCACAGCCTGCGAGGACACCTAGTGGGCATTAAAAGCACGGCAGGCTCCCTCAATGATGTGAATGGCAGCAGTGGGGCTGCCCTCCCTCCTGCTGTGGGGGCACAGGGGCAGAGGAGGGGTCCAAGAGCCAGAGCCAGCTCAGTGGGGGGCACTGACAGGGCAGAAAACCCTGGCCCACTTTGTCATGCCAACTTCATCCTGAAGAGAAGGGTAGACCTTAAGAAAAGGCTGGCAAGACGTGCGGGAGGAGCAAGGATGACACAATTTCCATTCTTTTTATTTACAAAATCCTGCAGCCAGAAAGGGCCCCCGAGGCCATCTAGACCAACCCCTTCTCAGTGCAGAACACACAGCAAAAGCATCTCCTCCAAGGCAGTGAGCAAAGCTCACCCCACCTCCTCTCGGAGCCAGTAAAGTCCCGCCAACCCACCCCCCAGGTTCCCACCTACCGTTCCTCGTCCAAATACAGGTCATAGAAGAAGCCCTGCTCGGTGCTGGGCCCGTGACACAGCAGGGCACCGTAGAAGTGCTCGGCAGCCTCGCCCAGGAGGTGGGCGCTGGAATGCCAGAAGAGCTGGGAAGAAATTCAGGGAGAGAGGGAGAGGGTTGGGGGTGCTGATCAGAGTCGGCCTGCTGAGTTAGCCTTTGCCCAGAGAGAACTAGTATGGAAGGACATCGGGGCAACACTGGGCCACCTCCATCCACAGACATGCCGCTTTCTTGGAAGTGCCTCTTCTGAGCTCAGCTGGAAAAGGACCTCATTTTTCCCCCCGGTGGGGGGGGGGGAGAAGCCCTTGACAGACTGAGGTGCTGCCAACTGAAGACTGAACCTGCACCCCGCACCCCCTTTTCTCTTTCCCAAAGAAATCTGCTCCCCCCCCTTGCTCCTCACCTCTTGTCCGGCCTGAGAATCAAACCCCACAAATTCCACCGTGGCGTCACCCTCCAGAGGACGCTCCAAGTCGTAAAGGCTTCCGTTCACCCGTGCCGCCACCACGGCCTTGGCCAGACTCTGGCTGGGGGGGGGGGACAAGGGAGAGTTTAGATTCATTTTGATCCACGAATGATTAAAAAAACAAACAAACAAACATTTGCCCGGAATAAACAAACGCCACTCCACGAGGAAAAGTATTTTTTGGGGGGGAATCTATTTTTTAGGAAACATTTTGCAAAGACCTGCTTCCTTGTTTAAGAGTCACCTGATCTGCAAGGCCAGCTGATAAGGGGTGGTGGTCCATGATTCGCACTCGATGCTTCGGCCGCCTGGCAAGGAAACCAGGATCGGCCGTTTCTCCCGGAGTGTTTGCTCAGCTTGGCGCTCGTCTGCCGCAGCTTTCAGCCTCTGGTAAAACGCCAGGCGCTCCGCAACTTGGGAGTGTAGAGCTGCAGTCTAAGGAGGAAAAAAGAGAGCAGAGGGGCGCACCGTGAGACCCACAATACGAAGAGGAAAATCAGGCATACGTTGGAATAAAGGGTGGAACTGCCACCTGCCATCCCCGTTGTTTTAGGAGGTGACAGGCAGGCATTCAACCGGGAAAGCTGGACCTGTAGGTTGTCTGGATTTT
>NW_015389976.1:10204-14549 GCF_001527695.2 Protobothrops mucrosquamatus
CAGGACACGCGACGGCCAGCCAGGCAGCGAGTGGGCGTGGCCCACCCTGCGCAAAGAGGAAGAGGACGCGGATTGGTCGCGCGGCCGGCCAATAGGCTCGCTCGCGCGCGCGCGCCAGCCCCGGAAGGAGGGACGCCCTTGTTTTCTTTCCCCTCCTGCAACAAAAACCCGAGGAAACAAAAGTTCCGGCTTGCTTTGAAGCAAGGCTCGCTCCCGCTCCCCCCCCCAAAGAAAAGAAAGCCAGAAAAGATATTTTTAGGCAATTTATGACGCCCTCAACGCCGCCCCGAAAGTGCTTTAACTTATTTAGGCTAAAGGGGGGGTCTTCCACTGGGAGAAAAGGGATTCTTGCTGCAAAAGGCTAAACTGAAGCCTGTGCGCCCTTTGGACTCTTCCCCTTTTGAGGAGGAGGGGGGGAGAAATTAAAGTCAAGGCATAACTCCCCTCCCTCTCTTGACCTCCCTCAGTTGCAATCCTCAGGATTCAGCCCGGACTTCCTATCAGTGCTGGCTTCTTATTGCCCTGCTTTCTCCTTTTATTATATTAAAGCCCATGCAAAAAAAAAAAAAAAAGCTGCCCCTGTCAGGCTTGTTCTAAAGATCCCTGAATGCCTGATCCCCCTGATCCCACGTCTGCCCCGGGGGCAGATCTCAGCTCAACAGAGCCCTCCCTGCAGAATGGGGCGTTGCAATTGCTTCCTTGGGAGCCAGGCCTTAGGTGCCCAAAGGCTTTTCTAAATAAACAGATAAATAAGAGGAGAAAACGGAATCGGTGAGGTGAACCAGTCCCATCCACTGAGCCACCAGTTTACTCCCAGTCTATCACAAAGAACAGAGTTCCTTCAATGGGCCTTTGGAGACAAGACTTAACTAGAAACCACCACAACAGCATCTTCTTTCCCTTATTCACTGCAAACTGGCAAGGGCAAATGGACATAAAAAAAAACCACAAAGTAATAATCAGATGCCTTTCATATGAGGTAGGGAGACCAGTCGATAAACTAAAAAAAAAAAAAAAGGAAAAGAACGCAGAGGTAACTTGCACAAGCAGACCCAGGAATGACAAGACTTGATACAAAGCAGAGATCCTGTTGGCATTACAAATCCATTCACACAATCAAAAGGAGATAGTGGAAGAGAAAAAAAAAAAGGCAAGCCAAGGTAGATGTGGAGGCTGTTAGCTCTTCCTACTCACACAATTATCACATATTTGTGCCAGAAATTACACAATTTACGCAAAATCAAGCTAATTACACTGCAGCCCTGGGTGCCGCGTGCACACACCCTGGATTGGCAGCCACCGCAAAAACTCTGCCACGCCAAGTCACAGCCAAGGAATTCCCAAAGCGCCTCCATCACAAATCCCAACTCAGCATCTCAAGGCACTGCCACAAGGCGTCCCTTCTGTTCCCCCCTTCCCATCCGCCCCCCTCCCGACAACATAGAGAAAAGGAAGCCCCTCAGTGATTACACCCTCAGTTACAATCACCCTCAGTGACTACACCCTCAGTTACAATCCTTGCCTTGAATCCCATCTGTAATCCATCCCTAAACAGGAGCCCTTTGCTTTTTCTCACTCACAACTCACAACCCTGCAGAGGGGAGACAGGGCAGCCCAGGGTTTTGCATTCACACTCAACTCCAGTCTATGGGGATGAGGTACCACGGCCTGCTCCCTCCAAGCAAGCCTAACCTTGCCCTTGGATTTCTCCCAACTTCCAGAGGGCTTTTTCCTTACCAAACAATTGTGCTCAAAACTTTAGCTCTCATGGCCTTCGGCAACAATTCCACCCCATCATTTTCTCCTGCACTGCAGTTCCTGGCTTCACACAACAGGCTCCCCTTTCAGCTAATGTTGAACACAGGCTGTGTTCCCACAACACATTAAGCCAGGAAAACATCCAGTCCTTTAAAACTAACCCAGGTCAGCTAATGGCATCAACTCGCTCACTGGAACTTTTTGCACTGTTATAGCAACTTTCCGGAAGTAGCAGAATTATTTTGAGCTCCTCCAGGGAATCTTGTCTTTGGCCAATCAAAAGGGAAGCAGCCCGAGCAAGAGCTGAACGTAGCTTGCACACGGGGCGCTCGAAGTTAAATGTGCTCAGCCAGTTTACAAGTCAGATGGCACTTTCAAGTTCTGGCCAGCTTTTCAGAGCCTGTCTTCAAGGAAGCCGAAGGCAGGGCCAAAAGAAGCATTCACAACCATCAGCCTGCTGGCTTTGCCCACTCCGAGGTGGAAAATAGAGGCCAAGCAAAAAAGCAGGCCTCAGGCCTCCCCTAAGAGCTTATCCTGGATCCTGTACCGAAGGTGCTTTTGAAAAGCACCTTTGGGACAACCGTGGCCCGGATGAGTGAGCATCACCACAGGCATCCTGCATCCTGCTTGCAGCCTACCCAGATCACCAGCCCTGGGACCCAATTTCCATTCTTAAGTCAATTCCATGCCCGAAATTAAAAGCCTTCAACGGCTCTTTCGCCACTCGGTTCTGCATCTTGGCTTTCAGAAAAAGTACCCACTCAAGGAAATGCAGTGGAGATTGTGCTGCTGCTTCCTCACCTGTCCTCAAAGGGTTTGTACTTTTGGGGGCGTTTTCCACAAGTAACTTGAGCTACACTTCTGACTACGAGGACCGGGAGAATTCTATGGGCGGCTTCCATATTCCAGGTACTGTCTCTCTGGCTGTTCGTATTTGAGTGCCTGAAGTGGGGGGGCGGGGGGAGGAGCAAGGGAAAGGAATCCAGCGCTCCCATCCTCTTAAGAGGAATTCCTGGGTCCCCCCCCCCCAAGCCATCCAAGGATGGCAGCCAAGGGTGCAGGGCTACATGTTCGGGTGGAATCTGCAGCCTCAGAGCACCATCTCGAAAACCGCTCTCAACACAGAAAAGGACTGATGAAAAGGCACAACACACAACTACCTCGAGGCATTTTTCGGCCTTGAACTGGAAACATGGGGCTGTCGTGTTGTAAATTCAGGTAAGCGATTCACCTTCCTGCCACAGCCCCAATTGTTTTAAATCAAGTGCCTGTTTTCCTGTCTGAATTTGAGTTTCCCTTAAAAGGGCGGCAGACTCGGCACCAGAACGACCTCTCCATGAAGGCCCAAATATACAAACCATCACAAGCCAGATGTTACACACAACTGCAACCCAGCGTACACAACACCTCCCACGCCCCCAGCTCGTTCCTGGCGCTTGGGAGCAGATGGACGTGGTCACAGCTTGCGACCCACCTATTTCCCTCACTCACTCAATGTGTTATAACCCTCTTAGGCGGGTGGGGGGTTTTTTTTTGGGCTGGGCTTTGCTTTCCCTCCACCCAAGAGCCGAGCAGTGGGCCCTTCTACCCCATCATGTTTTTGTTCTTAAGGATAAAGTGACAGTTTTTAGTAAATAAATTAAGAAGTAATAAATAACAGCAACATAGTTGAAACAGAAAAGGCTAAGGAAGGTGAGAACAAGAGGCGAGCGAGCTGGCCTGCATTTTGGACATAAGATTCAGAAGCTTTCGAGGCCGCCCGGCTGGGGGAAAAAAAATGGTTCAGGTTATTTCAACATCCAAACACAAAGCACAGCTGCAATTGACCTGCACAGGCAGGATCGGTTCCTGGACAGCCTTATAACCGACCTCGGGAACTACAGGCAACCGGAATGCTGTCCCTTAGGCTGTATGAATGGAGGCCACACCAGGTCAAGAACACTTTATTAGTATACAGTACAAAAATAAAGGAAGGCAGAGGGCTCCTCCGATACGCCTCGCTTCGTTCCTAAGCCTCCTTCCAAACTATGGACCATGTGCACAAATCAGAAGAGTCTGTGGACCTTGTGGCGGTGGGCCAACCACGCACGCGTCTTCCTTCCGGGGTGGTGGCTCTCTGCTCCCCCCTCTGCCTCGCAGCCACTTCGCGCCTCTGCGGCTCTGCTCCGGCGGGCGGGCGGGCGAGGGAACCTCCGGCTTGGATTCTCCTCTGCAAAGCGAGGGAGGGGAGGGTCCGCTCTCCGGCCACGGGGGGGGGGGAGCCTTGCGCACCTACTGGAGACCTGCGGGAAGGCTTGCTTACAAGAAGAATATCAAAACCTTCAAACTAGTCATTTTATTAAATGTATTCATGTACAATGCAGAGACTGCTGTTTTCCCACAAAGCCTCTCGCGTCTCCCTCCCCATTTCTAAAACCCCCCTCCCCCCCGGCACAAGAAAACACTGGAAAGTAAGTCAAGCCAACACAATACCCAGCTTTTTAAACAGGCACAAAAATAAAAAAGCACAGCAATGGTATTTACAGCGTTTTCCAAAGGGAGGCAAAGCCTGGGGCTTGCTCATTCTCTGAACACCCCCCCCCCCCCC
>NW_015389976.1:14759-89759 GCF_001527695.2 Protobothrops mucrosquamatus
AGGCACATCTCTCTGCTCTGCTGATGTCCAAGCCCCCCCCCCCAAATGTGATCTCCAAAGTGACCTGTTTTGGTGGAAGGGGACTCCCCCCCACCATCATAAAACCTCCTGTCTCTGATGGGCTCAAAGGCTGCTGCTGGGCCCAACCCCCTGCCCCTCGGAGACGCCCGGCGGTTCTCTGCCCCTCCAGCTTCCCCCGCCCCACACACACACACACCTTTCCCAGCCACACCTCGAGTGAAATACAAAGGGAACAGCGAAGCAAAGTCAAAACAAGCCAGACCAGGAAGGGTCCTCCTTCCAAAGAAACTTGGTTTGTCTTGCTACTCTGCACACAGACGGACGTACATTTGCTGCCTGTTCGTTAACTGTGAATGGTTTAAAGGGAAAGCACAGAATCAGGGGCCAAAAGAAAGCAACAAAAAGGAAGAAGAAGAAGAAGAAGAAGGAGGAGGAGGAGGAGGAGGAGGAGGAGGAGGAGAAGGAGAAGGAGAAGGAGAAGAAGAAGAAGAAGAAGAAGAAGAAGAAGAAGAAGAAGAAGAAGAAGAAGAAGAAGAAGAAGAAGAAGAAGAAGAAGAAGAAGAAGAAGAAGAAGAAGAAGAAGAAGAAGAAGAAGAAGAAGAAGAAGAAGAAGAAAAATACTTTACCAAGTATTTTGTCTTTTTTTTTTTTTACTGGCTATCAGCTCTTTCCGTTCTACTCCTGCCAATGGCTCAAAAGTTCCAGTTATCTTTGGCGGCGATTTTAAGAACCGGGAGCCCTTTGGATCTCCCGGTTGCCCCACAGCCCCCTGGGACTAACCTGGTCCAAGTCACAAGAACCCACCATGCCCCACAGAGCCACAAAACTGCCAAGAGAAAGAGGGTCCAAAACAAGGGGCACCCCGAGGAGAGCTTTTGCTCACCTGGCACAAAGCCGTTGGCATCCAGAAGCCGGGATGCCAACCGTGAAGAGAGGGGCTGTTGGGACCCACGGAGGAAATCCCCCTAACCTCGATGAATTATATACAGCGTGAGTTTCTCTCCCCCCTCTCCACCCCACCAAAAGCCCCCAGAACTAAAGCTGAAGCTTATATCTGGAATACAGCAGCCATGCAGTTAAGCAGAACTGGTTTTCTTGAGCTGCGTAAGCAAACAGGAAACTTTTTTCCCAGGAAAGCATCAGGCCCAAACTAGGGGGGGGGGAGAAACATAAACTAAAGCCGGTGATCAGAGCCCCCCTCCCAGGACCTCCAGACCCTGTATCTGAGGAAGGGGTGGATACTAAGCACTCGTTTTCAACAGACAGGTAAAATTAGCTTAGGACCGAACTGAAAACTCAAGCTGTTTCCTACTAGGAACCTCAAAACATTGTACATATAAATAACAATCCCTTACTGCTATGGGAAAGCAGACCCTTACTGAGTTCAATTCTTCCAGATGCTTTGACTTAGCAGAACCAACTGCAAAATATTGGCTAGGGGGAAGCTGACTTCATACAAGGAGAAACAAAGGGAAAATTGCTTTTTTTTTTCAAGGAAAAAAAAGTCAACGTTAAAGAATTGCTCAGGCTTACGACAGGAAAAAGAGTGTGTGTCTACGTAAATCCAGGAATTCTGAAATCCACTCAGTACATCTTTTTGTAAACACCAGTGCTGAAATACACGTGCATTGTGGCACAACTGAACTATATATTTCTTTTAAAAAGTAAAAATACCAGGTTTCTGTTGATTAAAAGGGAAAGGGGAAAGCTACAGTATTAAGAGAATTCAAGGTTTGTTTGTTTGTTTGTTTTCACAAAGAAAGAAAATCAAAAGGAGAGGAGAAAAGCTCTTTTAAAACACTTGAAGCAAAGAGCCAAACCAAGAATGCTTCAGTGTGGGCACATTTATCTGCCTGCCTTTGGAGGGGGACGGTGGGTGGGGTGGACCTTCCACACAAACACACCCAGGTGTGTGCACGCAGGGACCCTTCCTTTCGGAGAAGACAAGACTTGCTACCTGCACACAACAGCTTTAGAGGAGATGCTTCTTGGTCCCCTGACCTGCCCTGCCCTGCCCCCTCCCCCACAAGCCCTCTCACCCCAGGAAAAGGCAGAGGAGGGTCTGGCTACTGCCCACCTTCCACACTGGTCTCCTGTCTCCAGACCCAGGCAAAAGCAATTGAGTCCATCAGAGAATTCTGCTCCTCAGTGACCAGAGACGTGCGTGAGAACGCTTAAAAACCTAAAAGACTGCAAAAAAAAAGAAAGATTAGCTGGAGAGAGAGAGAGAGAGAGAGAGAGATGGGCAGAGCCTCCTGCAATGGCCCCAGCGAAGACGAGGGGGGGGGGCAAAATTAACAGCAGCAGCAGCAGAACCAACAAGAGGGAAACGGAGGCAGGATGAGAGAAGGGGCGTGAGGGGATTGGGGGGGAGGGCTCCTCCCTTCCTGCTTACTTGAACATTTACAGAGCGGGACCCTTGCTTAAATCCCACTTTCTGTTTAGGAGCTCCAATTTTGAAAAGAAATCCCAATTTTAATTTTATTTAGTCACTTTGGAAAGCTTTTATTTTCAACAACCACTTTTAACTTTTAAAATTACTTTTGCAGGAAGAAAAAAAAAAACAAAAAGGCAAGCTTCCTTCCCCCTCTACGGAGGCCAATCACGGAGGAAAAGAAAGTCAAGAAACGAACAGAACAAAATATATATCTATATATATATCTATATATATATATATCGTGGCAGAGGGCCTCCCTCCAGCCACGGGGCCCGTTCGGTCTGGGCAGGGGGCCGAAGTGAGAGAGGGGGGGGAAGGAAACGCCTCCTGCACGGCTCGAGAGAGTTCGGACGCACCTTCGCTCAGTACCTGGGAGGGAAGAAGGGGCGTTTGGGGACGAAGAAGGGGGGGCCCCGGGCGAAGGGGGGCCGGGGCCTTTTCAGGCTGTTAAAGGGGTCTCGGTTTAAGAAGAATTCCCGGGGCCTAAAATCCGGCCGCTGGTTCCTCAGCCCCAGCCCACCTCGGTTTGTGCCGTTCCGCTGAGCGGACACCGAGGAGCCCACGGAGAGGCCGGAGCCCAGGCCGTCTCGGGCAAGGGCGGCTATGCCCAGGCCGTCTCGAGCCCGGCCGAGGGGCTGACCGCTGTGATCGCACTGAGGTTGGGCCCCCGGATCCCGGGGGGCTCCTGGCGGCAGGCTAAAACGCTCCTTCATCGTTCCTTGGTGCAGGGCCCCGTGCTCGGAGGCCATGGGGGGAGCCGGGAAGGGGAGGCCGAGGTCTCCGGGAGTGGGCGGAGGGTTAGAGAACGGACGGACCCCCCCGTGTTCCACCGGGAGAGGAGGGGGCGGCTGGGAGGGGAACGGCACCCCACTCCGTTCGAGAGGCGGGGGCGGGGGAGGAGGCACCCCGCGAGGCAAGGTCAGCGGGGAGGAGGCCTCCTTCGAGAAGGGGCTGGCGCGATCCACCGCCGGCATCCGTGGCGGGGGCACCGAGTGGTCCCTCGCGAAGAGGGTGCTGAGCTCCTTGGGCGGAAGCGGCTGAGGGCCCGAGGGGGGTGGCCCCAGCTGGTCTCTGGGGAAGGAAGCCCCGTGCTCCAAGGGGGGCGGTGGGACGTGGCGGTCAAAGGGGGCGGCGAAGCCCCCGGCTCGGAAGTTGCCGACGCTTTCCTGGAACGAGCCCAGCCGGTCCTTGTACTGGCTCTGGAAACTCGACACGCCCCCAGCGCCCCCGCCAGACCCCAGGGGGGGCATCTCCGTCGTGCCCGAGGGGCCGCGGTCGAAGGAGCTGCCTGCACCGCTCATCTCGAACCAGCCTGCGCGGGAGGCCTCTCGCCCGTGCCCTCGGCCGCCCTTCCCCAGCAGGCGGATGGATTCCACCGTCTGGATGGGCTCCCCGGACATCCCCCGGACGGCCGCGTTGTGGTAGCCCAACGTCTCGATGGGCGCCCCCTTCTCCTCGGTGCTGTCGGGCAGGTCTAAGCAAGAGGAGGAGACCCTGGTCTCGATCCGGAAGTGCTCCTCCGGCTGCTTCTGCGGGTCCCCCCCTCCCGGAGAAAGGCCGGGGAGGTCGCTGGCGCCCCCTTTGGGCCCCTGGCCGAAGTGCTTGCCCTCCTCGGAGGGCTTCCGGGAGGCGTTTTTAAGCATATTCTTGAACTCCATGGTGGAGGTGGCCGAGATGGCCGAGAGGATAGACTTCTCCGCGTTCGAGGGGGGCAGCCGGCCGGTGGGGCTCACGAGGGCATTCTGGGGCGAGAAAAGGGACCTCTGGGGAGCCACGTGGGGGGAGTCGGGGTACGGCTTCTGCAGCAGCCCCGAGTGCGGCTGCTGCCCGGACGGAGGCAGGCTGCTGTGGTTGGAATCCGGCGGGAAGAAGGCGTCGTTCTTGCTGGGCGTGGGGGAGGCGTCCGAGCCGGAGTCGTTTCCCCGCAGGCCGTAGCTGCCGTAGATTCCCGAGGAGGGCAGGGGGTCGCAGCCGTCGCTCTGGTCGTGGAGAGGCCGCCCGGGCTGGCCGAAAGGGGCCTTCAGGCCGAACCCCGAGGGCCTCTGCCGGTAGCCGGACATCCCCGCTGGGTATTCCGAAGGGTCGCACAGCTTCCCCGACTTGAGGATGGACTTGGCCGGCTGCTTCTCCAGGTTCATCAGGGCGGAGGGTGGAGGGCCGGGGTAGTCGAAGTCGCGGTAGTCTTCGTCCTCCTGGAAGGAGGTGTCGGGGTAGAACTTCTCCTGGGGGGAGTCCATCAGCGAGGAGGGCAGCTCCAGCCCCTCCGGGGGCGGCTTGTACATCCCGGCCGGGGAGTCCCGGCTCAGCCCAAAAGGCCGGTAGCCGGAGTTGGGCAGCTCCTGCGGGTAGCCGTCGTCCCGGCTCTGGAGGGGCGACCGGGTACTGCTGGGCGTGGAGGAGCCGGGGCTGATGATCTTCGACAGCAGCGACATGGTGTCCACGTTGCTGGAGGACGGCTTGTCCATCATCTCGTCCTGTGTGGGCGTCCCGCTCCGCTCGTCACGCACCGGAGTGCCGTCTATGCTGTCCATCGAAGTGCTGGTGGGCCCCCGGCCGAAATCCGGGGAGGAGGAGGGGTGGCTCTCGGGCGGCAGGCCGGAGGAGCCCAAACCGCTCAGGATGGGGATGTTCAGGTTCAGGCCGCTGAACCCCGGATTCCCCTTCAGGAAGTTGTGGATCTTCATCTCCAGGCTGGGCGAAGTTGGCTCCGGCTCCACCTTGGTCTCCGAGACCTCCGACGACTGAGGGGTCGGGGTCTCCACGGGCCGGAGGGAGGGGCTGGGGGCCTGGGCGCTGGCAAAGCCCAGGGAGTTGATGGGGGGCTTGAAGCTGGGCCCGGAGAGCCCGGGGCCGTGTCCAGAGGGCATCTTGTGGACCGAGGTGGAAGAAACCTCGGCCGAAGAGGAGGAGGAGTTCGGAGAATAGCTGAGGCTGTGTGGCATGAAGGGCTGCGTGGTGGACAACACAGCCCTCCCCTTCCCGGAGGCCGCCGGGGTGTTCGTGGGGGCCGGGGAGCTGCTCTGGGGCGCCGTCTCGCTGGGCTGCCCCGAATTTCCAGCAACGCTCTGAAGGAACGAGGACAAACCTGAGGCAGAAGAGAAGCGTGTTAATCCGATATTTAAACACCAAAGTAATACGGGCAGTCCTCAATTTATGACAGACGTAATGGCCTCTGCCCACCACAGCCGTAAAACGATTCAGGAGGGGACAGTTTTGCTGAAAGCCAGAACTAAATGCCGTCACTCACGTGACCAGGGGGAAGGGTGGCGATTGGCCCCGTGTGGCCCTTTTTTAATCACGCACAGAGAGACCCCCAGAGCAAAACTGGGGCTCCCTGGGGAAGGAACTCGCCGGCCCCCTCTGGAGCCGGCTCTGGCGGGGCGACAGCTCACCTTGCAGGCCCGGGGCAGCCTGGGCCTGGCTCTTGGAGAGTGCGGACAGGATGCTCTCTGGGGTGATCTCCACTTTGGAGAAGATGCTGGCCAGGGGGCTGGGCGAGGCCGCCAGGGGTCCCGTGGCCGGAGCCTTCAAGCCACCCATGAGGCCGGTGGGGCTAGTCGGGGTGCTGGGGGAAGGTCTGGAGGCAGGACTGACCCCTGGAGGGAGAGACGGGGGCAGAGGTGAGCCGTTTCGAAGCCACGGGCCGGCTCTTTCCATCCGAAGCAGCGCCCGTCTCCATCCAGACAACTGCCTGGGGACCCCCAGCGTCCCCCCCACCCGGCTGCTAACGCTCGCTCACCTGTGTTCTTCATGACGGACGTCAGACTGCTGAGGATGGAGCTGATCTTGGCCAGGTCCACGTTGGCTAGGTTTGGCAACCCCAGAGCTGGCGACGAAGGAAGAGGGGCTTGGCTCGACGGCTTGGGGGCCGGAGGAGTGACGGCAGGGGGTGCCAGCACGGGTGCAGCTGCCGGGGGCGCTCCAGAGGTGGTGGCGGCAGCAGCCGCTGGGGCGGCCGCCGTCAGCGGGGAAGCCCTGGGGACGCTCTCAGCCATCTTGGCGGGGTTCGGACTTGAGGCCGCTGGTTTCTCTTTTCTCTCTTCCACTAATTCAGAAGACCCCAAAGGCAGCCGTTAAGCCTTGCCTGGCAGCCTGCCAATCAAAACCCGCCCCCCACCCCCCGGCAGCAGTGGGGAGCCAGTTAAGAGGGTGGGCCGAAAGGGACCGTGCAGGGCTGGGGTCCAGGGTGGGAGAAAGCGGCAACCGATCCATAAAGCACCTCCTTGCCAGAGACAATACGCCTCCCCCCCCTCCACACCCGTGTGGCTCTGGGACACTGAAGCAGGCAGATGTTTTGCAGCTGGAAAGACCAAACCTGGGAGAGCCTTAGTTGCTCTCCATTCACAACCTCCACCTTGTGCCTTCAGTGGGGGACCCCTGCCCCTCAAGCAGCCCCAATTCCCACCCGACTCCTCCCACTCCGGGGACCCTACCGATAATTTTGGGGGCCTCCTCTTCCACATCGGAGAGCTCCATGTCCTCCACGTCCCGATTGTCTGTGGCGAGCTCCGGGGAGGGAGACTTCACCACCGCTGCCGCCGCCGTCACTGCCGCCTTGGGTGAGGGGGTGGCGTCTTCTTCCCCCATCCCCGGGAACGGGGACTCGGAGCCCGTGGGAGAGGGGGCGTCCATGCTCGGCGAGGGGACGGGCGACTCCTCGGGGTCAGGGAGGGTGGCCTTCAGCTGGTCCAGTTTCTTCTTGAGATTGCTCACTCGGTTGGCGAAGGTCTTGTAAGCCTGGCAGAGGAAAGCAGAGGAGAGTCAGCAAGACGCCAGGCCGCCCTCCTCTCGCCACGGCGGGCAAAGAGACCGGGGCTAAGCGGGGAACGGAGCCACCTGAACCGGCAACCGGGAGGAAGAGGGCCCAAAGCAGGCACACAACCACAACCTCTCCAGCTGCACAGGAAGGCCGGCTGTTCGGGTCCGCTTTCGCCGCTAGCCTGATGGAAGAGGAGGAACCCCGACAGACCTTTCTCCCGCCCCCCAAGGGCCGAGCCAGATGCGGTGTGTGTGTGTGTGGGCGGTGTTTGTGTGTTCCCGTACACTCACATTGGCCACCACCTTGACCTCCTTGTACTGGGCTTCGTAGAAGATGCCCGCGTTCTCCAGCACTTCCGTCAGCGAAGGGCCGTCCTTCACCTGCTTGTCCAGGCTGTTCACGAACTCCTCCAGCTTGGCGCTGGCCTCCTCAAACTCCTTGGAGAACTTCTTCCCTCCAGTCTTGTCTGAAGGGGTGAGACAAGCGCATTTGGGGCGAAAGCTACAATGGCTGAATTAAGCCACAGGGCGCAAGATGCAAACCAGGCCTCTGGGGGAGGCTGCCACCCCCCCCAAGGCCAGATGACGGCGGAGGGCCTGGCGCATCGCTCCACTTTGGTCAACTCACCTTTCAAGCATTTCAGGGTCTCGGTGCTGCAGACGTCCACCCGCATGGTGGACAGCTGCTTCTCCTTCAGCTCGATCTGGTCTTCCGAGTGCTTGTGGGAGAGGAGCTCATCCACCAGCGACTGCGGCTGCGGGAGGGGAACCGAGAGCCGGTTGAGCCCATGCCGACCAGCCCACTGGAGGCTCAGCACCGGGGAGGGGGGCGGCAGGACAGGGCCGGCCCCTCCTGTGAGGGCTGAACCAACGTCCCACCTTGACTGCGGGCAGCAGGGGAGGTGAGGTTTTCCCGGAGAAGGAAGAGGCTCGGCTGGAGCTCCCCTCCTCTCTGCGCCATCCCACCAACCTCCCACCGCCCGATTCTCCAAGCGAGCGGAGCAAACCGCTTCGTTCCTGGCCTTACCCGAAACTCGGCCACAATCTTGGACTTTAATGCCGCCTTCGGGTTGGTAGAGGCTGCAAGAGGAAAGGAGAAGCGTCTCGTTTAGAGACTGTCCCCAGCGCTTCCGCCTCGTCGGCCCACTCCTCTTCTTCGTCCCGGGAGGCGACCCTGGCCTCCCCTCAAGGGGGCGGCGGCGAAGGGATTGTTCTGCCCGCAGGGTTGAGGCAGGCACTGGGTGGGGGGCCCAGCGTTGCTTTCGGGAAGGCGAGCTAAAGTGCTGGCTGAGGAGATTCATCGCTCCTTCGGGGGGGAACGTGAGCTTCCGACCGGCGCTAAGCGGCTTCCTCGGCAGCCCATCCTGACCGCCGTCTTAGGGCGAGGAGCAGAGGCCTCCCCCGCCTGCCGTGGGCCTTCCTCTCCTCCTAGCCTGCCGCGGCTGGACACGGAAGCACGGCTGGCTGGGGGAGTGGCTTGCAGCCGGCAAAGGCTAATCGGAGGAGCTGTTCTCCCGAGGTTGCCAAATGGGGGGCGGGAAGGGGGGGTGCGCCCCCTGGAAGCTTCTAGAGGGGCCATCCTAGGCCCCTCTGCCAGGAGGCCGCCGGCCACCACATTCAGACCCTTCATGTGTGCGATTTCCTTACTTTGAGATTTCTTCCAAGACTTAGTTGGCTGTTTGCTCGGAGTTTCTTTCGGCTGCTTCTGGGATTTGAAAGTGGAACCTGGAAAACATTGTTTTGCGTTCTGTACTCTGGGGCGTCTCGCCGGAAACGGGGCCAGCGGAAACTACCTGGAAGGGCGCCCCCAGTTCCAGGGAGACCCTTCTGCTTTAATAACTTCATGAGCTGCTGCCCACATGACTATAGATGGAGGACAACAGTAAAAAGGGAAGGAAACGCTGAAATATCCAAAATTCCCAGTGTCTCCCCTCCAAAACACAAATGGAGAAAGGGCTAGGAGGAGAACCAGAATAAATGCGGTTTTCAACTATTTCAGGACACAGAAGAGGATAAATATTAAGGACGAAGCAGATGCAAGAAGATAAGAATTTTGAGCTTTCTTCCTCCTGTTTGCCTCGACGCCCGGCCTCCCTAACTCAGTCTGTCTGGTTGTGTGTACACACGGACAAAACTGCAACAGGCCCAGAAAATAGGGAAATGTAGGGGAACTTACTTAAAGCTTCTTTTAGAACGGTAACGGTTTCCTCTGGATACACATTTCTGTCTTCCCATATTTTGAAAATCCTCTCTATAGACTTGGAGACGGAGGGATCGCTACAAGCAAGAGAGAAAAGGCTGGCTGAGTTTGCGCGCCTCGCTTCCCTTCCACTTATGCAGGAACCCAAAGAGACGGCTGTTTTTTCCCCAAGAGCGATTCCACCTTCGGACTGAAATCCACTCAGATTCTGCCAAGGGTCCAGATTAAAACAAGGGGGACCTTATCAGTAACATAACAGAAGGAAAAGAAATGCCCAACACAGAGGCTCTGATCTGAGGGTGGCTTTCTTTAAATCTCAGAGCAAGGAAACAATCAAAAAGAGGCTACTGAAACACTACCTTCCTAAAAATATTTGAATTTCACAGTACTGTCCCCCGACTGCAGGGATTTATCTTTGGATGCCTCTGGAAGGCACAGGCAAACTGAGATTTTCCCAACCAGACAGAGAATTTCACAACCAAGCAGAAACTCTCCCACAGGGGCCCAGATTCTGTAGAGGAATGCGCACAGGGCCCTGGACGAGCAATTCCAGCCAAAGCTTGTTCCTTAAACAATCGTCTCACCGGCCGTTTCAAACCTCAGTGGATGGTGAGGAGTGAGAGACAGTTACTTCTTCAAAAATGTCCTCCCCAGAGCGGCCACAGGCTGCCTAGTCTGCCTTAAGAGTTGCCACGGTTGAGAAACACTGCTTGACAAGAGTGTTCCCCAAACCAGGCGGCCCCAGATTTTGGTCAGCACAGCTAGCCACCCCAGAAGAGGTTTTTGGAGTCAGTGAAAGCATTGTGGGTCAACAGGAGGCCAAAAATTACGCAATCAAAGTATAGGCATCTTCCCGGAGAAAAGCCAAATATTGCCCTAGAATATTTCACACACGTAACTCTCCAAAGAGGCAGAAAGCAGAGGCAGCAGGACCCAAAGAAAGTCAGTCACCGGAAGTAATCAAGGAGAAGAGAATTAGCAAGCTGTTTAGAAACACGATGCTCTTTTCTTGGGAACCTTCCTTAAACTAAGAACTACCCAGAGTCTTAGTGGGGCATTTCTTCACAGTCACAGTCAAGAGCCAGGAAGGGCTTAGCCACAGAGGATCCTCTCACCACCCCCAGGAGATCCAGCTGAGCACGGCCTCCAGGCAGGGCAGCAGAAGGAAGAGGCTGACCCCTGCCACCTGCAGTTTAGTTCCACCAACCAGGGAATCACCTTCGCAGAGCATCCTTGTCGTACTTCCAAGTTAAGAGCCTCTGAGCTGTTTCTGACACAAGTTTTAAAACTTTATCTCTGACTTAGCCGGAAGGCTCCCAGGCTCCCACCTTTCTCACCTCACCTCCAGTTAGCATGTGAGTTTGGAGAGGATCACCGGAGAGAGAGAGAGAGAGAATTGTAGCCCTTGGCAATAAGACCCAAAAGAAACAAGTATCTGGCATTGTTGACCCATAAACTAGAGTTAAACCAAAGCTTTGCAGCTTTCTAAAGACAACTGCAGCTTCTTAAGATGCAGGGGGGTTCTGGTCAAGTCCAAATATGCCTCTCAAACAGCAACTCCCGTCCCTTGGGCACCTGGCCCAGCAGCTCCCTGTTCGAACAAACCTGCAGAGCAGCCACCGGGGTCGGAAGGAGCAGGAGAAGCGGCTGCAAAAAAAAAAAAAAAAAAAAGCCTTCACTTACTTCACCAACGCAGCGGCTTCCGGCAGCACTTCGGCAAAGGTGTCGCGAAAGATGATGGCGTTTTTTCTTTTGCAGTTCTGTATGACGTCGTTGGCCAAGTAGAAGAGGTTCAGTCGGTGAGCGAAGCCAGCTGGAAGCAGAGGAAAAAAAGAGGACGGTCATCGGTGCAGGAAACCCTGGCGGGCGAGCGATCGTGTTTAACTCTCAACCCTGCCGTTTCCCCCCTTTTTATTACTCTTGCAGCTGTTCTTCCCAGCTGCAATTTCTGCAGGGGGATCTAGCTTTTAAATGGGCCCATTAAAAAAAAAAACAGTGCTGCTGTTTCTTCTTCAAAAGACACACACACACACACACACACACACACACACACCCCGCCTGCAGATTCCCAGGGCGGCTTCTCTTTACTTGGGATGCTCTGTGGGGCTCAGGTGGCTGCTGGCATCAGGCAATGCCACCCCTGGACGTGGAAGCCCTTGCACCCCCAGCCCCTCTGCTTTTCTTGGGAAGGAGGGTGGGCTGGACATTTTACCTGCCTGGCTCCCTCCCACCCCAGGAGTGGTGGTGAACCTTTGGATCACCCATGACCCCACCCCAACAAGGGGCCTCAAGCACCCCTCTTCCCTTTCCAAACCACCCCAGCCTGAGTGGTTGCCATTTGCACCGCTGTGACTCCTCAGACGGGAAGCCCTGAGATTACTTGGCTATTATCTGACAAATCTTACACCACAATCCATCCCACATCTATCCTCCAATTAGCAAGAGCATAATTATTGGGACCAATTAAAGCAGCTGGCTGGCACACTGCCCCAAGATCTGCAGGGCCAGCTTTTCCTACCGGCCTACATACTAGCTCTCTTCCGGCTGCCGGAGCTGTGGGATAACAACACCCATTGTTCCCAGCCGGCACGAGGAGCGCCCTAGCGAAGCCAGAGACTTTGTGCAGAGGGCTGAGCGGGCACGTGGGCCCGAGGGGAGCGCTCCCCTCGGCTCCCGGTGGCCTCATCCAGCACCAGCACCAGGCATTCGAAGGCAAAGCAGGGATGGAATTCGGCTTCTGCAAGTCCAAAGGCCCGTTTAGAAACAAAGAAAAATGGGACAAAAAAACCGTTCTCCCCGCCTGCTTAATCTGCTCCAGGGGCAGAGGGGGCCGGTTCGAGTCCTGAGGGACAAAACACGCAAACCTTTGGGGTCTGAGAGTCAGCTGTGGGGCAGGGAAGGCTGAAGCTGGTGGATCTTCCTGGTTCAGCTCATTTCACCAGCCTGTCCCGCCTAATTAAGAGAGAAACAGCCTCCAAACTTTCCCTTCTCCACTCAAATGTATACGTGTGTGTGCAAACTCACTCACTCACACACAGAGAGAGAGAGAGCAAATTAAGGCCACTCCCTTTTGCAAAGATGCCAGCCAGAGGTCCGGGAACCTGATGCCCAGGCCTAGGAAGGGGCTGAGCCGAGGCTCCTTTTAATAATTGAGGCTGGGTTACGGTTAAATCTAAGACCTCATTCAGCAAGCAGGACCTCTGTGGGGCAGAGGGACGAGAAGAGCCTGGGGCTCCTTCGCTCATGACCAGCGAGAAAGAATCCCAAGGAAACGGTCTCTCCTTTGCGCCGAGCCCTGATGCTTCTCACAGCTTAAAGGTCACACCGGCGCAGTCACAGTAACCCTCCAGTACACTGAGCACACAATTGCTTCTGAGGCACATATTTTCTCCTCCCAAGTTAAGGGATGAGCTGCCTTACTATTTTACACCTGTGGGCAAAATTCCAAAAATCTGGATTTTTGCCAGCCAGGGAGACTCAGATCTGCGGAGTGACCTAGCCGAGCACCGTCTCCGGGGTGCTGAAGATTTGCAAAAGCATCGGCTGTCGCCCTGGGCCAGGAAAGGAAAGAGCGTCTGGTCGCCGTCACAAGGGACCACCAAAGTTTTCCCTCCCAGAAGCTGACCCTCCACCGTCAGCCGTCCCTCATCTGGGGCAGGAAAGGCATTCTCTTTGCCGGGCTGCAGGGGCCAAACCCCCTGGCAAACCGAGGACCACCTCACTAGCCCTGGGCCGCTGCCCTGGCAGACTACCTGCCCACCTTCCCTTCCTGGATTACCACAGGATGAATTATTTCAATCCCTGTTGGGCTCAAAAGGCAGCTGGACCAGCCATCCTGCTCAGCTGACTTCTCTTGCCAGAGGTATGAACAAAGAGGGACCCACAGCAAAGGCCCTGTGGTGCTGAGTCCCAAACTGGTGCCCTCCAGGCACAGGGGGACCCATCCCACCCTTAGAGAGGGAGAACACACAAATCAGCGTGAGGCTTGGTCAGCCAGCGTTGACCCTCAGCTATTCAGCTGGCTGTCAGGATTCCCAACTGCGTGTTCCTGCAACAAATGGAAGTTGTGTATAGAAGGGCCAAGGTATGACCAAAAGCCGCAAAGGGAGCTGGTGTGAAACCAACAACTTACTTAAAAACAAAAAACAACAGCCCATTTTCTTTGGGTGTTGCGTCTTTTGAGGGTAGGAACTATCTAATCGCTCTTTTGCAAACTACTCAAGCATCATTTTTTGGGATGAAGAAAATCTTTAAATAAACAATGACACAATCAACGTATCAACCGTATACCGGTAGGAGAAACAGCAAATCGCCGATGTGCCCTTCAGAGAGATGTTTACAGCCATTCCTTCTCCTGCCATTTCAAAGTGCAGTTTGCACAGATTGTCTCGGGAATTCCTACCATAATCGTGCAAGGACAAATCCGTGCAAAACGGACCCGGTGAGGGTTTTGGTGCGAGACCCCCCTCCTCCCCTAAACATCTCAGAGGGTTCCAACTGCAGAGACCCCTGTCTGGAGACCCCTTCCTGCCACCCAAGGCCAATCTGCTCCAAAGCCTCAACGCTTCTGCTGCAGCAGACGGCTCCAACCTCGTCCGCTCCCTCCGACTTGCAAGGACGCTCCGAAAAACAACGTCGCAAGGCAGTGTTTCTCAACCGTGGCAACTTCAAGACATGTGCGGTTCGACTCCCAGAATTCCCCACCCCACCAATATAAAAAGGTACAACAAAGGGGCGACCACAACACACAACCACAGCATTTCTGTCCATTCAAGAGCCAGCAACTGAGCGTCAGCCAGAAGTCAGACCCGGCGCTGTGCTTCCCACAGGGGCCTAACTCAGCACCCCCTGAAGTGACCAGGGAAAGCTTTGCTTCTAGCCAGCTCTGCTCTTGAGAAGGGACATTCTTTTCAGGGGCTGGTTTAGGTGGGCCCAAAACTTTGGGGCACCCCACAGCCATTGTAGGGGAAAGATATTCTTCCCCACTGAAATGCCACGGCCGGAACAGCCCCATTCTACACCCATAGAAAACAAGTCCAGAGGCGGCTTTCGCACCAATCCTGAACTGCCAGACTAGCCAATGTTGCTTTCTTCCATCTTACCGAAAAGCCTTCACTCTGTTCTTTTAACTCCATAAACATATCTCTCTCTGAGAGTTTAACCCAAGAACTGCCTTAACTTGGAGCATGTAAATTAAAATGTTGGAACAGTAAATTATTTGTTTCTACGGGCAGCCTGTATGCCGCTCCTACCCCAGTGTCTAGAGACTCTAAACCATGAATATGGGTTTTTTCAACTGCACCACAAAGTTTTCACACCAGCTTTTTTGCCATGTTCTCCTTATGATAGTCAGTAACGTGAGTGGGAAACAAAAACCTTTAGCCTGTGGTAACAATTTAACATTTTTAGAAAATGGAGACAGATAATTTTTACAACCTTGATTCTAAGTCTTGGATGGAAATCCGAGAGAAATTAATGAGATTACTAATTGTGCTGCAGATGGTGATGTTCCCTCAGGGCCGTGGCTGAGGCAAACATTTCATTGCCCTTCAAGATTTTAACCGTTAGGTGATATTTCAAGCAAATGCCCAATTCACAGGTACAAGTTCATGCCGGTCTCCAGATCCCACAAATTCTTAGAAAGTCTTAGAAACAAGGCCGTTCCCAACATTCAGATATTCAGAGAAAGCATACGTGTGTAAATCCAACTTTTGGATTCACAGTTCAGAAAACAAGAGTAGATACAGCATCTCTTTTTACTCAGGAAATTCACTCTCTGTCTTGTGAGAGAAATCAAGTGAATTTAGAAGTGTGGGGAGGGGAGAGGAGAGGACTAACAGCCCGTGGGATCAGGCACCCATTCAGAAACTAATCCACGCAACACAAAAAAAGATGCAATGGCCAGGAACTGTTGACACCAGCAGTGCTATTCCATTCACAACCCAGATTTGCATATTTTTTAATGCTCCTCCATAAAATGCCTTTTGTCCTCTCTCCAAACACTGAAACACCTTGCTGTCCATCTCAATCCGCCTTCCACACCTGCCACCCTCCAGATGTGTTTCTGGCATCTGGCGAGTCACACTCCCAGCAAGGATTAAGGGGAGCAGGCTGGAACAGATTATTCAGGAATACCACTCCGACAGACAGACTTTAGACCTTGACCCACCTGCGTGTTTACAGCAATGGTTACAGTCTTTACAAAAACACATCAATTTTTCTTTAAAAAAAAAAAAAAAGAATCTCACGTGGGCCAAGGGTTTTGGAAAGACGAGGAATGTCCCCAACAAAGTGGAAATAAGACTCTTAATCAGCCAAATATTTCCTATAACGTTGCAAGTGCCCCTTGTCCAGCCACCTGTGAGAGGAAGAGCTCACCACCAGGAAAATGATCCCCAACCTTTTTAGCAATCTAGCCACATTTATGGGTTTATTGTTGACCATACGTCCTCCTCATTATTTTCTGTTCGGAAAAAATCAGCCCTGAAGAGAAACAGAGACCGCGCTGCCTGACACATCACAAAAGTGGAGCATTTCCATTAGCTCCTCCGAGAAACGGGTTGGCACCTGGGCACGGTCCCAAGCCAAGCGGCAGACGGCCCCTTCCATCCGGCCCTCCTCTGCAGGGTTGCAGGGCGCGTGCCCGGCCCTGCTTGCACCCGGCGCGCCAGACCCAGAAACGGTTTCAAATGCAAATTATTATTATTTAGCATATGCTGAGGACACGACAGAAGAGAGGTAAACATACATGCACAAATGACACGTAATTATCAGTAAGACTTCTACGGGGGTAACAAGGCTTGGTCAATGGAGGCTCAATCACCCAGGCCAAAGCTGTCAATCAAACTTTGGTCCAGTTCAGCTCTCCGGGCGATGCCCCCCCCCGCAGGCCTTCCAGGGCACCTGGGGACCCCTGGCACCGGCCCACCCNGGGGGGGGACCCCTCGCCCCGTCCCCGCCGACCCAGGCAGGGGCGCATCCTCCAGGACCCCCGTTGCCGCCGGACAAGCGCCAGGCGAAGCCCCCTCCTGCCCGGCCAGAGGCGACCCCCTCGGCCAGCAGCTCCTGCGGCCCCCCCCCCCGCCCCTAACGGCCAGGGGCGGACCGCGGGGAGAACTGCCTACCCCTCGGCCGGGGCCCTCCAAACCGGGTTCCCGGGCCCATGCTCCCCTCCCGGAAGGCGCCCCCTCCTCCTCCTCCTCCTCCCCCGCCCCACCCGACCGGAGCCGACCCCAGACCCTCACGGCGGACCGCGGGGAGGACTGCCCGGCCCTGGCCCGCCCCCCATCCTTCTCCTCTCCGCCCCCCCCACCTCTCCCCCCCTCTCCCCCCGCCGCCCGGGAGGGTCGCTCACAGCGGCGCATCCAGTGGATCCAGCGCCGGGCGATGGCGGCGTGGTGTCGCTTGTTCTCCAGGCACCAGGAGGAGAGGCCCTGGATGGACTCCATGGTGTTGGTCACCGCCTGCAGCTTCCTGTCCAGCGACGCCTCCAGCCCCGACGAGGCGGGCGGCGACGAGGAGGCCGGCGCAGAGAAGGCCGCCGTGCCGGACGACGACGCGGCCGAGGCCGAGGAAGAGGAGGAGGAGGAGGAAGAGGAGGCGGAGGAGGAGGCCTTGCCGCCGGCCGCCATCTTCCCTCCCCTTCGGTCGCACCAGCAACGCCGCTCAGGGCGGGCGACACTGCGCAGGCGCGCGCACGCACGCGCGCCCCGCCTCCCGCGCGACCGACCGACCGCCGCGCAGGCGCGGGCACAGGCGCAGGCGCAGAATTCCTTTTTTCCCGCGCGGGGAGGGGGGGAGAGAGCGAGAGCGAGAGAGCGGCTGCTGAGCTGGATGGGAGACCACCCGGAAAGCCCCGGGACGCCCCCCCCCTTGCGGGAGCAACCGATTTTTGCCCGCGTGGAAGGCGAGCGGCGTCCGTAAAGGAACTCATCTGTCCCGTGCGGCCGGCCTGGCGTAGTTTTGATTGGGTTTTGTTAGGGGTTTTATATTTTAGAGCAGGCTTTTATGTAATATTTACTGTGATTTTTATTATTGCCTGTTCACCGCCCTGAGTCCAGTAAGGGAGATAGGGCGGTATATAAATTTAAATAATAATAATAATCATCATCATCATCATCATCATCATCATCATCATCAAGGAATCGTCAAAGGCGTAATTGTGCGCCTGCGTCCGAAGGGAGCGGAGGGTGGCTGCCGCGCGCGTTTGATCCCCAACTCCCCCCCCCCGGCGGGGCTGCNGCGGGTCTGGCCTAGGGAGAATTTTAAATAGGGACAATTTTAATTAGAATTTTAATGGTAACACAGCGGTAAATATTTGTTTTTAATTGGTTTTTATTGGGGATAGTGTTTGTATCGTTTTAATATGCTGTAAGCCGCCCTGAGTCCTGTTGGGAGAAGGGCGGCATATAAGTTCAATAAAATAAATAAATAAATAAATCATCATCATCATCATCATCATCATCATCATCATCATCATCATCATCAAGGAATCGTCAAAGGCGTAATTGTGCAGAGCATAAATCCGCGCCTGCGTCCGAAGGGAGCGGAGGGCGGCTGCCGCGCGCGTTTGATCCCCAACTCCCCCCCCCCCGGCGGGGCTGCGCTCCGAGGCGTCCCCCCCCCATTTCCGCCTCCCCTTCGCTTCTGCTTCTGCAACCGCCGCCAGAGAGCGATGTCTGAGTTGGCTGCTCCTCAGCCGTCGCCCCTCCGCAACGAAGATGCAATTTTGGGGGAGGGGGCTCCCGCAAGTGGGATCGGTCCAGTCGGGAGGAAAAAGGAGGAAAGGCGGCTTCGGTTCTGACCGGTTTCGTCGCTCCCGAGATCTTTTCCCTTTGGGTGGAACTCGCGTGGTGGCCGCGAGTTCCGCAAACCCAGTGCCAGGAGGGGGGGTCGTCCTCGTGGTCCGTCCAGCAAGGGCGGCTCCTCAGCAAATCCCCCCTCCCCTCGAACAGAAAGCAACACCGTCCTCGGGGTCTAGAACGTCTTAAATAAAATGCAAACGCCGTCTTTGCGTTAGGCTTTTTACTAGGTTTCCCAAAAAGTTGCTTCCCGTTCCCCCTTGCAACGAGTGGGAAAAGAATTTTATCGCTGGCTTCAGGTGTCTTGGTCCCCGAGGCGTGCAATAAGATCCCCGACGGTCCCGCCAAACTTTTTTGCTTTTCCTCTTTTCCGTGACTCGGGGTTCTTTAAAATAAAATAGTCCGGATCCTGGTCTGCTGGACAGCTCCTGACTCGCGGGCGCTCTCCTTTTTCCCGGGTTTAATCGGAGGAGAATTGGCCCTGGGTGCCGCTCTCGGTCCCAGAAGCTGTTGCCATCAAAGCAATTAATGCCTTCGAAGTGCTGTTGCTAACTTGATTTTTCTACATCGCGCCCAAATGCAACGGGGGAGGGGGGAGGAGAGGAAGCGGGGGGGGGGAGATGTACTTTAAGTCTGTCAAAATCTCTCTGTCAAAACAAATTAGCAGCGGGAGAATCAAGATTTATGGCGACGCCGAAGGCTCAGCCTACCCATGCTTGAATTGCGAAGTGGGAAGACTTCGTCCTCACAACGGGCAGTGGCTTTTTTTTTTCCTGCAGCCCCCACCCGCACCCCCGGCATCTGCTCCCAATGGGTTGCATCCCCTATCCCCAGCTCACAATATTGAGCGGAGGGGTGTGTCCCTCTTCCCAGAAAAAAAACTGCATTCTGGTCAGAGAAAAACGAAGTTTCTCCCGCATGCTAAGAAGACTGAGCATTTTCCAGGGTCTTTTGAGACAGGAGTCCCTGGGAGTGGAAGCCCACACTTCTTAAAAGTGGCCAAGGTTAAGAAACACCGCTCTAAAAGATCTCTGGGGGCTTGCCAAGATCTCTGGGGGCTCCTGTTTTCCTTTGCGGTGCCCTCTGCACGTGGTCAGGGGCATTGTTTCCTAGAAGACGGATTTAGCCCTGGGGTTGAACGCAAGCCGGGGAAATGAAGCCTAACGAGGGCAGCGTCGCCCACTGGTTTGGCAACTCAAACATCTTGACGTGGCAGTGGCATAACAGCCCCCCATGTCTGTGGGTGGAGGGCCACCAGGCCACGGGGCCCAGGAACGTGGAGGGTCCCTCTAGGAGTGGTAGCAAGGAGAGGGTGCTCCGTGGCCCCTTCCCCGACGTGGCTGCATGCCATGGTTTACTTGATCGGTTATTTAAAGGGGTTTGATCCATGGATCGGCTGGCTTGTCCTCCCCGGGACTGGCGCGCCCGCCCTTGCCGGCCCCTTCTCAGCCAGGCTCCCGTGCCAAGGCGGTCGCGCCGTCTCCGGGCAGTCCTGATGCCGGTCGGTGGCAGAGGCGGTCTCTCCGCTTTCCTCGGAGCATCCGGCCGTCCTCTCCGTCCGCATCCCCGGGACGGGGCGGGAGGGGCTGTTTGGGAAGGAGGAGCCTGGAGGCAGCCCCGCCCCTCGACGGTTGAAAAAAACCCCTCCAGGAATGGAGCCGCCGCCGCGTCCACACGTGCTCCGCAGTCGGGCAGAGGCGGCGGGCAGAGGCAGATGCCCTGAGCGCCCCCCGCGACCCGGGACTCTCCGAGGGAGGCGCCGAGGAGAGCGGCTGCTGCTGCTGCTGCTCCGGGTCCGACATGCAGCCCGGGGGGAGAAGCCGGCTCCGCGCCTCGGCCGGACTGCTGCTGCTGTGCCTGGGCTGGCTGTGCCTGTCGCCCGGCGCCGCCTCGCCCTGCCTGGAGGAGTGCCGCTGCTACCTGAGCGCCCTGCTCTGCCAGGAGCCCCGCGCCATCCACTCCCTGGCGCAGCTGCGCAGCCTGGAGAACTTCACCGAAATGTGAGTCCCGGGGGGGTGGGGGAGACCGGCAGGTGGAGCGGAGGGCGGGGAAGGGGGGCAGCCTTGCCCGGCTGCGGGAGGCGTCCGGGTCCCCCCCCCCAGAAGAGGAGCGCGGCGGAAGGAAAGTTTGACAGCCGGCACCGACTCGGGTCCCGCCCTGGTCCTGCTGCCCCTCGCGCTCCTCCAGAAGAGGCGCGGACCCTCCATCTCCTCCCCCCACCCCGCAGCTTTTCCCCCTGAAAACCCCGGCGCGTCCGAGCCCCAAACAAAGGCAGGTGGCTTCCCAAAGGGGGTCTGTTTGCAGGGAAGCCCAATCCGGAGCGCGGGCAGCGGCTTTCCTGAGCGCCGCTTGGTGCCGAGGGCGATAACAGCGCCGAGCAAACTCTGAGAAGGGTTGCAGGAGTCGGGACGGCTTTTGTTTTGCCCTTAAAAGCTGGGCAGGGGGCACAATGGAAGGAAAGAAGGGAAGGAAGGAAGGAAGGAAGGAAGGAAGGAAGGAAGGAAGGAAGGAAGGAAGGAAGGGAGGGACTGAGATGCAAATATCCACATGGATATGCCTTGTGCTGACCGAGCCCCAAGAGTCCTAAAAGTGAAAATAGGTCTTTAATATTCTGGAGCCCCGAGTTCCAGAATCGGAGCACGTCACATAATTTAGGGTCAAGGTTAGTGGCTGGGATTCGGGGTTTGAAGAGGTTGCAGCTGGCTTTGCCTGGTGTGGACCTAGATGACCATGTGGCACAGGGGCCCTGGGGCCATCAGCGGCTTTTTCAGAGGGAAAGTCCAGCATTTTTTGAGCAGCACCTTCTCCACCACCCTGCCTTGGTTTCCTGGCCACTACCCATCTTCCCTGCAAGGGAGGCCGCTTCATCTCCAGGAAGGGGAGGCTTGCTCAGTGTGACCGTGCCTGGCTGGCTCCCCTGAGGGGTGTGATGCTGCCCTCGGCTGCATTAGCAGCTTCCTAGAAGACCCAGCCCAGGTGGGCTTTTTGTACCACCGCCATGAGAGAAGATGCCACATACCGGCTCCCCGTGGCAGCCCAGCCCCCGTTCACCCCCTTGGGCCACTGCTGGGCATGGGGGAAGAAGGGCATGCTGGTG
Organism: Protobothrops mucrosquamatus; assembly: GCF_001527695.2. Taxonomy (NCBI): domain Eukaryota; kingdom Metazoa; phylum Chordata; class Lepidosauria; order Squamata; family Viperidae; genus Protobothrops; species Protobothrops mucrosquamatus. The sequence continues at coordinate 36,074 of NW_015389976.1, forward strand.
GTGAGAGCCCCAAAGGCAGAGGTGCGGATTCAGGCCAGCCCCGAAGTTAATTAGGCGTAAAAATGGAAACTAGCGTGTACCCTGGGAAAGGTGCCACCGAAATGCTAGTCTCACTGGGAAGCTCCCCCCCTCCCAAGAATGGAGGGTTTGGGTCCTACTGATGAGCACCTCCACTGAGTGAGGGGGGGCACATAGAAGCCACTCGGCAGAAGCCCTACCCCCACTTTCTCAGTGAAGGGTGGGAATAGATTTGACTTGGCCAAGCTCCTCTTCATGTGCCCTGTAGCCCCAAAATGCCAGCCCCTTTTTCCCCGTTGGCTTTTGAGAGTTTTTTTGTGCAGCCTGGCATTGTATTGCACCCCGAGGCCCCGCTTCACACCCCTGCGCCTGCCGTGGGTCGCAACCCACCCAATCCTGTGCCCGCAATGCAGCGGAGTTCGTCACTTGGCACCACTTCACACACACACACACACACACCCCGGCGTCTTTTCTAGTCCTCCCCCCAACGCACACACCCTTCCTTCTGCTTTGTGGCATCACCTTTCTCGGATAAGCTGGACGTTTATTATTTTATGAGCCTTTCACTTCTCCTTAGGATCAACCAAGACACTTCTGCTGTTTACAACATGCCAAGTGGAGAGTGCGGGCCATTTTTCCGCTCTTTCACAAATCTTACTTAGCAGCAGAGGCCGTACACTTTGTAAGCCGCACAAACCCAAATCATACCCAACGTCGCTTTCACGGGCGCTGCTGGGCAAAGTGGTCTGAACGGAAACACTGTCAGGGGAGGAAAATCAATCATTCGAATCCTGGGAGCTAAACACATTAGGCGGCCCGTAAATATTTCACAATAGGGCAGCCCGCCGCATTCATTACATTTTTCTGTCCGTTTGATGCAAAGAATGAATTAAAGGCAGAGGGAAGCCAAAAACCGTCAACACATTAATTGTATTAATTTTTGGGGAAAACAATGTGTTATTCAGGGTCAGTCACCTAAAAAAACCTCTCCAGTTCTGAGGGTTGATTTGTCCGGCCTGAGATTCATTCCGGTGGCCCAGTTTGACTTGATTATTTGTAAAAAGTGTAAAAAGTGGATCAGGCGTTTCTTCCACTCCAGCTTAACCTTAGTCGCTTTCTAGAGGCCGTTTTTTGTAGGAATGGGTGTGTTGTGTGTGTGTGTGAATTGTATTTTGGTTTGCTCTGCTGGGGATGAAGGGGCACCATCCTGCCCGGTCCTGAAGCTTCAGCTTGCCTACCGGTTCCTGCTAATAGCTCTTCTCTCTATCTTCTGAACCGCTTAAGTGGCGAGAACTGATGGTCCATTATGCCAAGGCTGTTTTTCTCAACATCAGAGGGACACATCAATTATGCCGGGTGGCAGGAAGCGAGGAGTTCCCGGAAAAGCTGTGGAGAGGTGGGGAGGGAGGTGCCCACCCGGTCCTCCCTGGGCTCAGCCAGAGCGAGCCAGCCGGCCCTATGCCTCAACACAGTCAGCCCCACTGAAGGGCACTCACCCACACGTGGCTCCTGGACTTTTGAACCGTGGTTTGCTTTTTCACTTGGCAATCATAAGAAATGCCTGGTGGGTTCACACTTGGGTCTGAGGTGGGGCAAAACACCGCCGCCGAATTGTGACTGTGGGGCCGAAAAATAAATGATCCAACACGTAGTGACCGGGGGTCAAAACGGAGCCTATAACGGAGCTTGTGCTGGCGGCGATAAACGAAGTAAAAAAAAATTATATTTGCAACTGAGATGTACGTTTGTGTTCTTCCTGGTTTTATATTCTGTGTTTTGTATTTTGCCCCTGTGTTCCTTTTTATTGAAAAAGGATGTGAATGACGCATACAATAAATAAATAAATACGTCACACCTCGGGGCTAGAGAGAGAGGACCGGAGCTGCTGCAGAGCAAAAAAGGGGGTCTGCTCTTTCTGAAGGGGGTCTGCTCTTTTTCAGAGTTGTCGAAAACCAGCCCGAGCTGATCAACCTGACAGGGGAAGATCTGAAAAACCCCAAGGAGCTGAAGAATCTGTGAGTTTGGGAGGACAAGGGGGCTTGGCCAGCTCAGGAGGAAAGGGCAGAGGGGGGGCTTGGCATGGGGGGGCTCTGCCTGGGCAGAGAGGGGGGGGTTCTTCGCCCCTTCCTCCCTCTGGGACTTTATGCCTTTCTTGCAGGACCATCGCGAGGACCCACCTGAAGTTCATTGCTCCAGATGCCTTCAAGGCCAGCCCAAACCTGACCCACGTGTGAGTGTTCTGAATGGGGCCCCTCTTGGCTGGGGGCTCTCTGCAGAGAGGGTCATTGGGGCAGCTTGGCCTGGGCAAAGTCCAGACAGCATTGGCAGAACTTGGACCACCCTCTGAAGCATCTCTCCAAGGTTTCTCGACCTCAGAAAATTGAAGGTGGGTGGACTTCAACTCCCAGCGTTTCTGGCTGTGGAATTCTGGGAGCTGAAGTCCACCCATCTTAAACTTGCTGAGGCTGAGAAACACGGACCTAGACGATGACCAGCCCTGACCGATCTGCCTCAGGAAGAGGAGCTGATGTCCGCTCCATCCGAGAAGCCCCAGGGGTCCCTCCCTGCTACCCCTGCAGGTCGATTCTCCACCTTGCCCCTCTCCTTTGTTTATTAACAGCTTGCCAGGAACACGATTAATCATTGTTAGGGTTAATGTCCCTCCGCAACGCAGAACGATCGATCGATGGGTCCCTGCGCGGCCCAGTTCTGGCTGTTCTCTTGCCCTGCAGGAGAGCCAAGCCAAAAGTGACTGGATAGGCTGGCGTTGGGCCGCCCCCGGGGGGGCAACGGGCAGCGCCAAGGCCAGAGGCAGGTGGATGGGTCAGCTCCAAAGGGCAGAAGCTGCTGCTTCCGTTCCTGGGCTGTCCCGCTGGCCCTTGGCCTCCCTCAGACCAGGCCCTGTGTCACCTCCCAGCGAGGGCGGATGGGATGCTGCTCCCCAAATGAAGAGAAGCCTCCCCCCAACGAGGAAGCCCAGCTTGGGCACAAGAGTCGGGGTCCAAGCCACCGGGTGGGGCTGCCTGCATTTGGTGGTAAACTTGGCAATGCAATAAATAGATCTAGAACGATTGGCTGAGGCTTCTGGGCCAGTCCCAGCCTGAAGGGGCTTTACCTGCTGAATCTCTGCCTGTAGGGAGAGCAAGCAGGCTGTGTGAAAGGGAGGAGGGACTGGGGGGGGGCAAGGAAGTCATTTCCTTCTGTCTCTGCCTAGGAATCTGGCCTTCAACCAGTTGGAATTCCTTTCCTGGAGGGTCTTCTATCATCTCCGCCTTCAAGAGCTGTGAGTCTCTGCATACACACAAACGCACACACACACACACACAGAGACTGTTACCCTTCCAACTCACAAACTTTGGTCTTGTCCTTGATTTCTGGCAGAGCCCCTTCTCCCCCTCCCCCTGCCATCTTCCAGCCTTTAAATTTTACTGAGCTACAGCTGGACTTTGCTGAACCGTGCAGGAGATCGGAGAGTCCTTTGAATGTCCAAGCGGCTTCATTTGCTCTGATGGAACCCCGATTTATTCTTTGCAACACCTGTTGAGCCTCTCCTGCAAAATATTCCTGCTTTTCTGCTAAGGAAAGGCCTGATCCGGAGGGAGGGGAGGCGATGGTCCCCCCCTTCCTCGCCGTGGTGTTTTTCCTTCGGCCGAGTCCATCCTCTTGACATCCCTGTGAGGTGCTCCCCTCCTCGGTCTGGATTGATTAACTCAGAATCAAAGAGGCAGCAGCTTCTATTCCATAATGCAATTTGCAGAACCACTCCGCTTTAAGCAAGTATTAAAAGACCAGCGTGGATAAATTGGGTTTCTAATCAGGCTTGGCAAACATCACTCTCCCCTTTTAAAGGCCATTCTGGAGAGCCGGAGGCATTGACCAAAAAATAAAATTTAAAAATAAGGAAATGGATGTTCTCTGGAGGCCCTAATCTGGATGGAAGCTGGGGGGGGGGGCTGTTGCAGCTTTATCAGCCTGATTCTGTTCCCCCCCCCCACAAACACACTTTCTCTGGGCAGGATCCTTGTGGGGAACCCCCTCCGGTGTGTTTGTGGACTGCTGTGGCTACAATCCTGGCAGCAGAAGAGGCAGCTTGACTGGGCGGGCAACCAGTCCCTCCAGTGCCTGCAGGAGGACAGGACCCTGGTCCCCGTCTTCAACCTCACCCTCTCTGGCTGTGGTAAGGCAGAGACCCTCTGAGTGGGGGACCCCCTGGCCAAAATTCACCGGATGTGGGTTTTCTTCCTGCATGGATGCAATTCCAGCCCAGTCCAGGATTTTCCCGTCTCCCTTTGCTGCTGCATGAGAATCCCTCCCCAGCTAGGGGGGGGTGTCTCGTGCTGGCTACCTCGACCCCCCCACTCTCCTCCTCCCTCCCTGTGCAGATTTTCCCAAGGTCCGGATCCGCTACGATCCCACCCCGATGGCAGAAGGCCAGAGCGTCAACCTGACGTGTCACATCACAGGAGAGCCGAAGCCGGTGGCAGGCTGGGATGTGCCCCAGGTGGGGGCTGAACGCCCCCTCAGAACCAAGGCAAGTGGTGGGTGCTGCCGCCCTGGGAGCGACCTCAAGGGACCCCCCGGTTGGCTGAGAAGTGGGGCCCTTAAAGCGGAGAGGCAGTCCATCGGCGCTGAGAAGGTCTGGGGTCCTTCGGCTGCCTGCGGTTGCCCTTCCTCTCTGGAATCCTGGCTTGGCGTCCAAAGGCTGGGGCATCAAAAGGGGGAGGGCGTGCTCAAGAGGTCAGCTGCCCCCCTTTGTGCCAGCCTGGGGAGAAGGGCAGAGGGGCTGGCTGGTCAGTGACTCACCTCACTTGCTGTCCCAGAACTCGGAGTCGGAAATTGTGCTGCAGATCACGAACGTCTCGTCCAGCTTCAACCTGCAAAACATCACCTGCCGAGCAGAGAACGAAGCGGGCATGGGGGAAGCCGTGGCCCGGCTGAACGTGACCTGTAAGGGGAAAGGGGCAGGGGTATCAGGGCAGGGTGGGTGGGGGTGGTCCCTTTTAGCTGGCATTCAGCAAAGAGGGCTTAGAAGAAGGTATTAGCTCTACCTGTGTGTGTTTGGCAGGTGTTTTTTCCTTGCAAGAAGTTAGAAAAGAAAAGATGCCCGGGGCGCTCCTGGCAGATTTAGGGCCTCTGAGCCCAGAAATATGGTGGACTGCCTCCTCCCCAAGTGGTAGAGTCCAGCCTTGGCGTGCATGACTCTACCACCCAGCTTGTTGTTGATCCAAACCCAGCAGGGGCTTTGCGAGCTGGGGATGAGTTCAAAAGCCCATGCTTCTGGGCCCTCCCTACCTCTTCCTGCCCCCCCCCGGGCTCACTTGTTCCATCCCCGTCCCTCTTGGAAGTCCAGTCTGGATGGGACTGGAGGGCCGAGCGCCTGACCCAAACCCCGCGGTCAAGACGTGCGAGAGAAGAAATTTGAGACAGGCAAAGGGCCGGCCAGTTCAGGGTGCCCCACAAATGGACCTCCGTTTCCCTTCCTTTCCGCAGTCCCAGCCGTGATTCGCGCGGTGGGCCAGGCCGTCATGTACTACCGCTGGTGCATCCCCTTCTCCGTGGACGGCAACCCCACGCCCAGCATCCGGTGGCAGTTCGACCAGCAGGATCTCCTGGAGACGCCGATCGTTTACACCCAGCTCTTCTCGGAAGACGTCCCCACCACCACCATCGTCCACGGCTGCCTGATCCTCGACAAGCCCTCGCACTTCTTCAATGGCAACTACACCCTGCGGGTGGCCAACGCCCTGGGCTCGGCCTCCTGCACCACCTACCAGCACTTCATGGACCTCCCGGATCCGAACTTCCAGGAGGAGGAGCCCTTCCACGGTACCAGGCTCGGCTGCATGGCTCTGCTCTGGGTCGGGCACGGGGGGGGGGGGGGGGTGTCTGCCACTGCCGAGATGCCAACCCTGATTCCCTGCCCAGGGACCCGGTAGTGCCCAAGATGGCAGGAATATTGAGAGCGGTGCCCAACTTGGGGGGGGGGACTCAAGAGCCCTGTGAAAGTGCCCGTGGAGGCCGGCTTGGCTGTCGGTGTGTGTGCGCATGGGTGTGTAATTGTGTGCAAGAAAGAGACGAGGAGGAGGAGGGGAGAAAGAGTGCCATTCGGGGGCCATTCATTTGGGGGGGGGGAAAACCTGAGCTTTGAAGGTTCGCCAACGTTCCCCTCCTTCTCCTTCTCTTTCCTTGCTGCTAAGGCTCCCTCACGCCGGGCAGTAAGTGTGGCTGTCTTTTGCCCCTGGGGAGGGCGAGGGAGGAGGGCCCCTCCCTGTCTGGGATGGAGGAGGGCCATCCAGAAACCGGGTGATTCCCAAGAGAGAGAGAGATCCTCTCTGTGTGGATGAAGGCACCCCACGGAGATCCTGTTTCCCCCTCCCAGATCAAAAGGGTGGGCAAACCAGGGTCAAGAGGGTGCCCCAGATGTGGCCGGGGGGGGGGGAGGCTAGAAGCTCAGCCGCTGCCAAGGATGGAGGGGGGGCACCTGGCTGGAAGTGGCCTGATTCTGCTCTCTCTTTTGTGCCCAGGAACGGAGGACAAGAATGGCACCGAGGGGGGAGCCGTGGAGACCTCAGAGGAGCACCCAGTTGGGGTAAAGGGCCAAGAAGGCACACCTCTTGGGGAGGGGGGGAGGGAGGGAGGGAGGGGGAGCCTTCTTCTTGGGAGGGGGGCAGCCGAGGGTACCACTCACTCTCCCTCTCCCCCCCCCCCCACTCCGCAGATCTTTGTGGCCGTGGTCCTGGCCGTTTGTGCCTGCATCTTCCTGTCCATCATGCTGGTCATCCTGAACAAGTGTGGACAGCACTCCAAATTCAGTCTGAAACGTAAGTGGGAGGGGGCTTCAGACTTCTCTACTCCACCCCCCCCCTTGCTCTGCCCTGAGCCGGGGTGGACTTCTCTGGGGGCCGGAGATTTTTGGGGTTAGAGGTGGTCCTGAGGGCTGGTGAAGGGAAGGCAACAGAGTGAGGAGCAGCTGTCCCCCTCCCACGGCCTCCCCCCTTTTTGTTAGCCTTCCTCCTCCTCCTCCTCCTCCTCCTCCCCCCCTTCAGGCAGGCATCAGCTGCTAATTCACTGCTGGAATTGATTCAGCCTGTAAATGGGCTTGATCGGCCTGAATCACCCCCAGGGGGGCTGGAAAGGCAGCAAAAGGCAGTGGGGGGAGGTGGGGGGAGGGAAGCAGCAGCCACTTGTTGTTGTTGGAGTCATCCAGCCCCCCCCAAAACACACTCACACCCTTGCTACGTGAGTGCTGCTCCTGCTAAGCTGGCAGAGGAGACCAAGCCAGCTCTACTTATGGGGCTGCCAAGCCTCGAACTAAACGGGCGGGGGGGGGGGGCGAAGAAGCTGCCCTCCTAGGCATGCCAGTTGCCAGGCCTCCTTGCTCCACCCTCCCCATTGCCAGGTAGACTTCCGCCGCTTTTGGCTGCTCTTGCAAACGCTTTGCAGGATTGGCTGGAGGGGAGACCATGGGGACCCCCTGCCCAGGTCAGCCCAAGAGCCCCCACCAGAAGCCAGCAAGGCCAAGACCCTTCTGGTCCTGCCTGGAGAAATGTGAGACCCCCCCTGGAAGCCCTCTGCTCCCTTGGAAGCCCACCACCCCCTCCTTCCACAGAGCGGCTCTGGAGCCGTTATCTCTCCCCCCCCCAGGCTCCAGCAGCCGTGCCTGACGTTGATGAAGATGCATGGGGAAGGGCTGGGGGGGGGAGCAGGACCCTCTCACGGTAATTACTGGAGGCTTAAATGCTCTGCTGACGGCTCCCCTGGCACTGCCTCCCTTTCAGGAGGGGGGCTCCAGATTGGCGCGGCAAACACGCCCCTCCTGGCCCTCTGCAGGCCGCTCAGACAACAGATGCGCTCCGGCAGGCGCGGGTGGCCGCGATGGGCACTGGGATCCTCCTGTCTGCAGGGTCTGGGGGGTCCCTTGGAGGACCCTCTGGAGAAGGGAGCCTCGACACCTGGACAACCTGGCCTGGGCCTGAAGCTAGCCAGGGAGGGCCTGCTTGGGCAGGAGACCACTAGGAAATCCAAAAGTGGAAAGTCAAAGAACGTCCCAGGACGAGGCTGGGCGAACCACCTCTGCAACATGTGCACGGATGCTCGTCCAGAGTTTGCAAACTCCTTGAAAATTATGTGGCTTAGTCCCTCCTCCTCCTCCTCCTCCTCCTCCTCCTGGTTGCAAAGGCTGTTTCTAGACACTCTTCTGGGATCGCACTTCCCCCGGGGGGAAATTTAAGCCCTTTCCCAGGTGGGCTGGACTTCGCAGCACAGGTACCCCACCTTGTTCTCTTTGGGAACAAGGCCGCCCTCCCATCTGTGAGCCTCGCTCTGTCTGGGGCCATTGGACTCCTGACCAGCAAGCCCAGCAAGCCCATCTCAGCCGTGGGCAGCTTTGGCAATCCCCTGGCCTTCCCCGCAGGGTCCGTGGTGTTGGCTCCAGAGGATGACCTGGCCATGTCCCTGCAGTTCATGGACGTGAGCAGCAGCCCCCGCTCCTCCGTGGAGAGCAAGCTGGAGGGGCTGAAGAGCAGCTTCGTGGAGAACCCCCAGTACTTCTGCAACACCCGTAGGTGCTCGGGGCTGGGGTGGGGGACACCCAGGCTCTACTGCTGGGGGGGGGCAGGGGAGCCCCAATTCTCTGGTCCCTCCTGGTCCCCAGCTGGGCTCTGGAGGAGGCCAGCCACACTGACCCTCTCCCGCTGACCCCTCCCCATTGATGTTTGGCTTCCCCCCTCTCCCCCCGCCCCAGCTGTCCGGCACATCAAGCGCAAAGACCTTCTGCTGAAGTGGGAGCTGGGCGAGGGGGCTTTTGGGAAGGTCTTCCTGGCCGAGTGCCACAACCTCAGCCCCACCCAGGAGAAGATGCTGGTGGCCGTCAAGGTGAGCAGCCCCCCTCCCCTCCCGCCCCATCTTTCTCATCCCTGGGAAGGGGCTGCCTGGAGNCCCAAGATGGCAGGAATATTGAGAGCGGTGCCCAACTTGGGGGGGGGGACTCAAGAGCCGTGTGAAAGTGCCCGTGGAGGCCGGCTTGGCTGTCGGTGTGTGTGCGCATGAGTGTGTAATTGTGTGCAAGAAAGAGACGAGGAGGAGGAGGGGAGAAAGAGTGCCATTCGGGGGCCATTCATTTGGGGGGGGGAAACCTGAGCTTTGAAGGTTCGCCAACGTTCCCCTCCTTCTCCTTCTCTTTTCTTGCTGCTAAGGCTCCCTCACGCCGGGCAGTAAGTGTGGCTCTCTTTTGCCCCTGGGGAGGGCGAGGGAGGAGGGCCCCACCCTGTCTGGGATGGAGGAGGGCCATCCAAGAGAGAGAGATGGATGTGTGCATGAAGGCACCCCACGGAGACCCTGTTCCCCCCTCCCAGATCAAAAGGGTGGGCAAACCAGGGTCAAGAGGGTGCCCCAGATGTGGCCGGGGGGGGGAGGCTAGAATCTCAGCCGCTGCCAAGGATGGAGGGGGGGCACCTGGCTGGAAGTGGCCTGATTCTGCTCTCTGTTTTGTGCCCAGGAACGGAGGACAAGAATGGCACCGAGGGGGGAGCCGTGGAGACCTCAGAGGAGCACCCGGTTGGGGTAAAGGACCAAGAAGGAGCACCTCTTGGGGACGGGGGGAGGGAGGGAGGGAGGGGGAGCCTTCTTCTTGGGAGGGGGGCAGCCGAGGGTACCACTCACTCTCCCTCTCCCCCCCCCCACACTCCGCAGATCTTTGTGGCCGTGGTCCTGGCCGTTTGTGCCTGCATCTTCCTGTCCATCATGCTGGTCATCCTGAACAAGTGTGGACAGCACTCCAAATTCAGCCTCAAGCGTAAGTGGGAGGGGGCTTCAGACTTCTCTACTCCACCCCCCCTTGCTCTGCCCTGAGCCGGGGTGGACTTCTCCGGAGCCAGAGATTTTGGGGGTTAGAGGTGGTCCTGAGGGCTGGTGAAGGGAAGGCAACAGGGTGAGGAGCAGCTGTCCCCCTCCCACGGCCTCCCCCCTTTTTGTTAGCCTTCCTCCTCCTATCCTCCTCCTCCTCCTCCTCCTCCTCCTCCCCCTTCAGGCAGGCATCAGCTGCTAATTCACTGCTGGAATTGATTCAGCCTGTAAATGGGCTTGATCGGCCTGAATCACCCCCAGGGGGGCTGGAAAGGCAGCAAAAGGCAGTGGGGGGAGGTGGGGGGAGGGAAGCAGCAGCCACTTGTTGTTGTTGGAGTCATCCAGCCCCCCCCCAAAACACACTCACACCCTTGCTACGTGAGTGCTGCTCCTGCTAAGCTGGCAGAGGAGACCAAGCCCGCTCTGCTTATGGGGCTGCCAAGCCTCGAACTAAAGGGGGGGGCAAAGAAGCTGCCCTCCTAGGCATGCCAGTTGCCAGGCCTCCTTGCTCCGCCCTCCCCATTGCCAGGTAGACTTCCGCCGCTTTTGGCTGCTCTTGCAAACGCTTTGCAGGATTGGCTGGAGGGGAGACCACGGGGACCCCCTGCCCAGGTCAGCCCAAGAGCCCCCACCAGAAGCCGGCAAGGCCAAGCCCCTTCTGGTCCTGACTGGAGAAACGTGAGACCCCCCCCTGGAAGCCCTCTGCTCCCTTGGAAGCCCACCACCCCCTCCTTCCACAGAGCGGCTCTGGAGCCGTTATCTCTCCCCCCCCCAGGCTCCAGCAGCCGTGCCTGACGTTGATGAAGATGCATGGGGAAGGGCTGGGGGGGGGGAGCAGGACCCTCTCACGGTAATTACTGGAGGCTTAAATGCTCTGCTGACGGCTCCCCTGGCACTGCCTCCCTTTCAGCAGGGGGGCTCCAGATTGGCGCGGCAAACACGCCCCTCCTCGCCCTCTGCAGGCCGCTCAGACAACAGATGCGCTCCGGCAGGCGCGGGTGGCCGCGATGGGCACTGGGATCCTCCTGTCTGCAGGGTCTGGGGGTCCCTTGGAGGACCCTCTGGAGAAGGGAGCCTCGACACCTGGACAACCTGGCCTGGGCCTGAAGCTAGCCAGGGAGGGCCTGCTTGGGCAGGAGACCACTAGGAAATCCAAAACTGGAAAGTCAAAGAACGTCCCAGGACGAGGCTGGGCGAACCACCTCTGCAACATGTGCACGGATGCTCGTCCAGAGTTTGCAAACTCCTTGAAAATTATGCGGCTTAGTCCCTCCTCCTCCTCCTCCTCCTCCTCCTGGTTGCAAAGGCTGTTTCTAGACACTCTTCTGGGATCGCACTTCCCCCGGGGGGAAATTTAAGCCCTTTCCCAGGTGGGCTGGACTTCGCAGCACAGGTACCCCACCTTGTTCTCTTTGGGAACAAGGCCGCCCTCCCATCTGTGAGCCTCGCTCTGTCTGGGGCCATTGGACTCCTGACCAGCTGACCAGCAAGCCCATCTCAGCCCTGGGCAGCTTTGGCAATCCCCTGGCCTTCCCCGCAGGGTCCGTGGTGTTGGCTCCAGAGGATGACCTGGCCATGTCCCTGCAGTTCATGGACGTGAGCAGCAGCCCCCGCTCCTCCGTGGAGAGCAAGCTGGAGGGGCTGAAGAGCAGCTTCGTGGAGAACCCCCAGTACTTCTGCAACACCCGTAGGTGCTCGGGGCTGGGGGGGGGGACACCCAGGCTCTACTGCTGGGGGAGGGGCAGGGGAGCCCCAATTCTCTGGTCCCTCCTGGTCCCCAGCTGGGCTCTGGAGGAGGCCAGCCACACTGACCCTCTCCCACTGACCCCTCCCCATTGATGTTTGGCTTCCCCCCTCTCCCCCCCCACCCCAGCTGTCCGGCACATCAAGCGCAAAGACCTTCTGCTGAAGTGGGAGCTGGGCGAGGGGGCTTTTGGGAAGGTCTTCCTGGCCGAGTGCCACAACCTCAGCCCCACCCAGGAGAAGATGCTGGTGGCCGTCAAGGTGAGCAGCCCCCCTCCCCTCCCGCCCCATCTTTCTCATCCCTGGGAAGGGGCTGCCTGGAGGGACCCTGGGTGGGCCTGAGGCCCCAACTCTCCTCACTGAGCAGCCCCCTCCCTCTCTCTCTCCTCCCCCTCCCTCTCTCTCTCTCTGGAGACCCTGAAAGAAGCCACGGAGAGCGCCCGTCTGGACTTCCAGCGGGAGGCGGAGCTGCTGACCGTCCTGCAGCACCAGCACATTGTCACCTTCTATGGGGTCTGCACCGATGGGGAGCCCCTCATCATGCTGTTTGAGTACATGAAGCACGGGGACCTCAACCGCTTCCTCCGGTGAGGGGCTGCGATGCCCATCATCATCATCGTCATCATTATTATTTCTCTCTCTCTTTCTCTCTCCATCCATCCATCCATCCATCCATCCATCCATCCATCCATCCATCCATCCATCCATCCATCCATCTATCTATCTATCTATCTATCTATCTATCTATCTATCTATCTATCTATCTATCTATCTATCTATCTATCTATCTATCTATCGTCTCTCTCTCACTATCAATCATCATCTTCTTCCTCTCTCTCTCTCTCTCTCTCTCTCTCTGTGTGTGTGTGTGTGTGTGTGTGTGTTTCTTCCTATCTATCTATCTATCTATCTATCTATCTATCTATCTATCTATCTATCTATCTATCTATCTATCTATCTATCTGTGTTTTTATCTGTCTATCTTTCTGTCATCTGCCTGTCTCTCTTTATCTCTATTTCTATCATGTCTGTCTGTCTGTCCGTCCGTCCGTCCGTCCATCAATATCTATGTCTGTCTTTCTGGTCTATCTATGTCATTTGTATGTCTCTCTTTATCTCTATTTCTATCGTAGCTCTCTCTCTCTCTCTCTCTCTCTCTCTCTCTCTCTCTCTCTCTTTCCTTTTCCAGTGGTTGGCTGGGTCCCTGTGGCCCACAACTGTCCCACCTTGTTCCTCCTTCCTCACAGCTCCCCCCCTCCCCGGCCTGTGCCTCCTCCTCCTCCCCCCCCCCTTCTCCATTACTGGAGCAGCCTCCCCGGCCTTTCTCTCCCTCCCCGGCTAATGCAATCTTCGCTTTGCAATATTGATTAGATTACTTGTCTGAAAGGCTCAAATTGGAGGGGATTGCCATCAGCTGGAATAATCGGAGCCTCTTTCGATCGGCCCCCAGGTATTGCCCGTAGGCGAGAGCTGCCAGCCTCCCTCGGACGGGCTGGGAGAGGCGCAGCTCGGAGGGTTACGGTGATAAGACTTGGCATTAATGGAGGGGGGTGGCCGGGGCCGGCCGGGCTTTGGGTCAGGGGAGAAAGCGGAGAACTGCTTTGGGAAATGGCCCCGGACTCGCCCACCTGGGGGGTGGGGAAGGGGCATCCTGCCCTCAGCTGCCATCCTGCCATTCCCACCTCCTTCCTGAGGTTGGCACAGTTCAGGTGTAAGTTTGCAAAAAGAGAAAAACCTGGACTTCCGAAGAGGACCGCCTCGTGGCTGGCACAAAATCCCAGCAAAGAGCAAATTGAGAGCTCCGGGATCAAAGCAGAGGAGGGTCTCAACCCCCCTCTCCTCCCGCCTTGCAGGTCACACGGGCCGGATGCCAAGATGCTGGACAACGGGAACGGCCAGTCCTTTGGGCAGCTGACCCTGAGCGAAATGCTGCAGATCGCCACGCAGATCGCCTCCGGCATGGTCTATCTGGCCTCCCAGCACTTCGTCCACCGGGACCTGGCCACCCGCAACTGCCTGGTGGGGCACGGCCTGGTGGTGAAAATCGGGGACTTCGGCATGTCGCGAGACATTTACAGCACCGACTACTATCGGGTAAGGACGGGGGTAAGGACTGCCGCCTTCCGGGGAGCTTGGGACCGTCCCCCTCTGATTATCCCTGGCCTTGGCCGCACTTCCTGCGGCCAATTTGGAGTCTACTGTCCCGCTCGGATGCCCCTCTCTCCTGACTGGCACCTGGTGCTCCTCTCTGCCCATTATATGGGAAACTCTCCCCCCTGGCTTCTCGGGGGGCTTCCTCCTCTGAGCCTCCCCCCAAGATACCATCAGGATCCTCGCCAACAATGCCGATGCCTCTGGGGTTTGTACTGGATTTTGCCAGGGAATCATTTTGGGGTCCTACAAGACTGATGGTCAAGCAGTGGCTTCCAGCTCCCCTTCTCCCTCCCAGGCAGGGGGGGCACCTGGCCAGGCCTGTCCCCCCTCCCTCTCTTTTTCCCTTTTAGTTTCCCCCCCCCCGCCTCTATTCATATTTAATGGGGCCTGGGGTGGAAAAACCTATATGCACTTAGCCAGTGGAAAGATGGGGGGTGGAGGCAGAGCGCTGCTATTTAACGGTTAATTAAAAGGGGGGAGAAGGCACGGAGCAAGAAAGCAGATGGAGGCTGGGGAAGTCTGTGAGGAAAGAGACGGGAGGGTTCCCACGGAGGAAGAGGAGGAGGAGGAAGAGGAGGCAGCAGGGACTCCATAGAAAGCATCTTGGTTAAGTCCACTTCCTGGAGTGGAAGGGAGGCCACCCTGGGGCAGAGGTCATGCCCGTGCCCAAGGTGGCCATGCCCCCCAAATACTGAGGGTGCTGAGTGCCCCTCCTGACTGGCATCTCTTGGGTGCCCTGCCTGTGCCCTCCGTTCTGCCTGGCAACAAACAGGCCCGGCTGAAACCCCGGCCGTGGCACAGGTGGCATCTTGCTGCAACTCCCCCAGGCTCTGACCACCACCCGTTCACCCCGTGCCTTCCCCTCTCCAGGTGGGGGGCCGTACCATGCTCCCCATCCGCTGGATGCCCCCGGAGAGCATCCTCTACCGCAAGTTCACCACCGAGAGTGACATCTGGAGCTTTGGGGTGGTCCTGTGGGAGATCTTCACCTACGGGAAGCAGCCCTGGTACCAGCTCTCCAACACGGAGGTAAGGGGGGGCTGCCGGTGCCAGATGATGGGAGGGGGACGCTGGCCCTCGCTTGCTCCCATCGCCTCTGGGCAGCTTTGCCCGGACAACGGTCTTGGGGTCGGCAGAGGTGAAGGAGCCTGTCCAGACCGCAGCCCACGGCCAGCTTTGGGGGAGGGCGACACCCCCAGGAGTGACAGGACAGGGCTGGGTGAGCAAATGGGGTAGGGGTCATCTCTCCTCCCCAGGTTAGCCTACCCCAAACCTTCCTGCACGGAGGACCACTTTTAAGTGGTGCCTTTTGTTTCCCGGGATGAGAACGCACCCAGAAGCGGAAACACGGGTGGCTTCTAGGCACCGCTCTTGCTGTGAGAACCACGTGGGCAGCGCACTGCCAGAGGGAAGCCAGCCATGCTTGTCCCTCTCACACTTTGCAGGCCATCGAGTGCATCACGCAGGGCCGGGAGCTGGAGAGGCCTCGGACCTGCCCCTCGGAGGTCTACCACATCATGCAGAGCTGCTGGCAGAGGGAGCCCCAGCAACGGCAGGGCATTAAACACATCCACAGCTGCTTGCAGACGCTGGTCAAGGCCCCTCCGGTGTACCTGGCTATTCTCAGCTAAGGGGGACGGGGAGAGGGGGCAGTTGCCCCAGCTTCTTCATCCATCCATCCATCCATCCACCCATCCAACCAACCAAGAAACTCAACCCACGCAAGACCTCTTTCGTGAACTGCCTGCCAGGGAAAACACTGATTCCCTCTCGGAAAGGCAAAACACTTTCTCGCCCTGCTTTGGGCATTTCCCCACCTTGTGTATATAAAGGCTTGTTTAGGGGAAGAGACCCTGACCCGCTGGTGGAAGACCGACCTTGCAGATCTCAGTTCACCAGAGCTGTTCCTATTTGGTCCTGGGCAGCTGCCAGGAGGACTCGGGAGGGAGGCCAGGCCAGGCGAGGCAAGGCAAGGCAAGGCCAGGCGAGGCGGGAGAGCCACTCGGCCTTGTCCAGGGTGACGTAAACCTGTTTTTCCCGTCGTCGGTGCTCAGAAGACGATCCAAGTGACTCTCTCCAGACGCCTGTTGTGGGAGGCAGACAAACGTGGTGGTGTCAGACTGGGCACGAGGAGAAACAGCGCGCTGCTTACACGTTCTTATTTAGTGTCCTAAGCTGTAGATCTTTATTATAATAAATAACTTTTCCTGGCAGTGGAGGGGGGTGTGTGGTCTG
Source organism: Protobothrops mucrosquamatus (assembly GCF_001527695.2). Lineage (NCBI taxonomy): Eukaryota > Metazoa > Chordata > Lepidosauria > Squamata > Viperidae > Protobothrops > Protobothrops mucrosquamatus. The sequence continues at coordinate 52,067 of NW_015389976.1, forward strand.
GAGGATTCAGACAAACCTGAGATTGAGAACGGGCTGGCAAAGCGCGACGGACATCCAGGCCAATTAAGACCAGCAGAAGCCCCGTCCTCTCCATATGAGGCATGGTTTAAACCGAAGCTAAGCTGGTGCTTTTTCTGATTTGAATATTGCCTCCAAAATAACCTGCTGTTTTTTTCCACCTCAGGGGGGCTAAAGCCACAATTAGTGGCAGATTGCTGGGTGAGGGGCCTTCCTGCTTAGGCCAGAGCCTTACAGCCCACCCAGCCTGCGTTTGCTCCCCTTTGCTTTGTGGCTGTGCGGCTTTTCTCACTTCGTTGTGAAGCTTTTCTCACTTTCTCAAACAACAAGATGGATGGTGTTTGGACCCAGCTCAGGGTAAAGGCTCTTCGGAAAAGTGTCTTTGGATAAATTAGCGTGCAGGACAATCAGTCACTTCCTCAGACCATCCCCCCCCCAAAACACGGGCCCTTCCGTGTGCCCAGCTCTCAAGGGGAGCTGGTGATGAAACACAATTTTCAAGGCAGAAGGGATTAAGGAATGACATTTAATTGGATTAGGGACCCCCGATAGAGGGATTAGCTCTGCTGGAGGGGTTCCTCCAGCCTTCTCCACCCCACCTCCCCATTTCTAAGCACTTAATATATTGGCCAGGTCGTAGACTGGGCAGACCCCACCTGTCTTCCCAATGGGTGGGGATCCGTCTTCCACAACCCAAAAGGGCCACCAGGGCCACCTCAAGGAGGTTTGGGGGTCACGTCACACCCAGGCTGAGCTCTCGGTGTTTGATGCCTGTATGAACGTGCTGGAAAGAATCTGGGCTGAATGCTGAAATAAAATCTGTCAATTCACTCACCTCTTTGGAAGGAGATGCGTCTGCCTTTTTTTCCCCGTTCAGACACCCCTGTAGAGGCCTGGGGAGGGAACCCCCCCCAAACCCTCATCTGCCCTGGTTTGTGGGATGCAGGTGGGCCCTCCTTTGCTTGCTCCAAATTTGGGGGGCCCAGACAAAGCCAGGCCCTTTGGGCATGGAAACCGTTTCTTCCCTTCCAAATGGAACGCACAAATTCTGCTCGTGTCTAAAACAATAGAATTACGGGGTCATAGAAGCCTTTGAACCCTCTGCTCAGTGCAGGACCCCCCAATTAGGGGACCCTGGAAAGACCCTGGCCTCCAGGGTTGCACCCCCTCTCCAACTACTTTGACTTTTAAGATGTCTTTCCTAGTGTTCTGTGATCCGAATCTTCCTGTAACCAAAATCTATTTTTCCATTTCTGGAATGAGAGGCCAGACCTGGAGGCTCTTTCTGAGTGATCTCTTCCGGGGATCTGTCTTGTCTCAAGGCAGGAAGGATCCAGGTCATCTTCACTTCTTTCTTAATAATAATAATAATAATAATGATAAAGTTGGAAGGGACCTTGGAGGTCATCTAGTCCAACTCCCTGCTCAGGCAGGAAACCCTAGACCATTTCGGACAAATGGCCGTCCAGTCTCTTCTTAAAGACCTCCAGTGTTGGAGCATTCACCGCTTCTGGAGGCAGGTTGTTCCACTGGTTAATTGTTCTAACCATCAGGAAGTTTCTCCTTAGTTCTAGGTTGCTTCTCTCCTTGATCAGTTTCCATCCGTTGCTTCTTGTCCTGCCTTCAGGGGCTTTGGAGAATAGCTTGACTCCCTCTTCTTTGGGGCAGCCCCTGAGATTTCTCTGATTATTCATCCCAGCCCCCCCCCCAAAAAGTGGCTTTCCTTGGAGTCTGCTGGGTCTTCGTCAAAGGCTCTTCCGCAGCTCCCCCCTTGCCTCCCTACCCCTTAGCAACCCCCCCTGTGCAAAGATGCTGAGGGCACCCCTGGTCCTTCTGCCCACCAGATCTGGGTAGATTATTCGGATTCAGCTGCCCGCCACGTCTCTGCCTTTCTCAGCTGATTGGGGGCGACAGGAAGAGTGATTGCTCCTCCCCCCCCAGGAACAAAATGCACACCTTCATCTAATCAAAGGCCTTATTGAATCCTCAGTAATCACATCTGTGGGGTAATGGGGGCTGCGACTCATGCCCAGCTGGGCTCAGCGCGGCCTGGATGGGGCTCTAATGGGGCCGAATTGATTTCACCAGAGTGATGGACAGGGCGCTTTGCTTGTCGCCAAAGGCGAGACGGGGCGGGGAGGGGGCAGCGGTGTTTGGTTCAGGGTGCCAGCAGACCTCCCGTCCCACTCAGGGGCAGAGCGGGGACCCCCTGCAGGAGGGGTGCCCAAAACCTGGACCCACAAGGAGATTTCTGCCAACCCCAAGGGGAAACTCCACAGCATGGCAAGCAACGGCTCCCTCAGATTGTGGAAGTGGTTTTTTACGTCCTTGGGCCAAACTTGGCAAGCCGGCAATTGGCACCCAGGGCAGAAGCAAGGTGTTTGGGGGCCACGAAGGCTCTAGGTCTATTGTTACTCAGTTGTGGGTCAGAAGGGAGTAAGGATCCCCAGCCCCTGGCATTCCAGGAGACCAGCTGCACATTGGGGGGCCCCGTAAGCAGCTGTGGGCATTTCCCCAAAGCCCCCGAAAGTGGGTACCAGCAGGGCTTCTGGCTAAGCTCCAGATAAGCCCCCAGAGCTGCTCTCTGTCCGCCCCTGCTCTTCTCTCTGCCCAGGCAGACGTGGGTGAAACTCGATTCAGCCCCTGGGAAGGCTCTCTGCCGTCACTGTCCTGGCAGCCACGCCAGCCGGCATGGATCTGCCTCCCCTCCTTCGCCACCCCTGGGCTGGGGTGGGGAAAAGGCCCCCACGGAGATGAGCAGGGATGGCGTTACGTTTCAGAGTGCCTCTCCTGGCTGGGTTTGTGGTATTGATAAATGACACAAAGCCACAGCGGGGACTGGAGGGAAGAGAAGGGGAGAGGGAGGGAGGGAGGGGGGGAATTAAAGAGGGGGCTTCCCTTGAGCCCTGATATGGAGGGGGGCAGGAGGGGATGGACGGAGGGGCTGCAGGAAAGAAAGGAAGAAGGGGCATCCTTGCCAGTCTTGATGCCCTCATTTTGCTCTGGGTAACCAGGAAACGGGGTGAGCTGGGGAGAGACAATTGTCCTTGGCCAAAGGAAATGGGGACTGCAGAGACAGCCAGACCCCCTAAGATATGCCAGGAGGGGGTCTCCATCAACAGGAAGAGAGGAATCTGAAGCAGTGGAGGGGGGGGGTCTTCTGAATATTGACCGGAACTCTGCTGTTCCAGAGACATTTTAACTCTCCCCACATCCCTTTAGCAGCTGCACCTGGCTCCCTTGGAAAGGGGGTGTGGGGCAAGCAGTGGAGGGGAGGGAGAGCCGTGGGGCATGACCCACAAGCCACAAATGCCAAGGACCAGCACGGGGGGGGGGCTTTGCACCCCTGCCGATTGTTTGGTGGGATGACCGTCCGAGGGGCTCTTTTCAACCTCTCCTGAGCCCTGCCAGCCTTCTCACGTGCTTGGTGCACCAGGCAGGACAGAGGGAAACACGGGGGTCTCCCCAGGAGGGGGCAGGGAGAGCAAAGGAGGGAGACCCCCCCCTTGTCCACTGATGGAAATCCTGCAGGGATAGCAGGAGAGGAACTGGGAAGGCTCCAGACAGTTTTCCATTTCAGAGGAGTTCCCAGGGGGGGCAGCTTGGAAGTGCTGAGGAAGGGGCTTCGCTTGCCTTCAGCAGAAGAGAGCAGGGGGTGCAGGAGGGAACAGCCAGCAGGCCCTTTGGGGAGGCTCTCTGCCCCACTTCCTAGCCCCCCCCACTGTCCCCATCTCATGCGCCAGCAGCACCAGAAGACCAGCCAGCAGAGGAGAGACCTGATTTTGGGGGGGGGGAAGAGGTTGCCCCAGGTAACAGCTATCAGGTAATCTCACACCTGGCAGGGGTGGTCTCTAGGCATTTTGCAGCCAGAACTGCAAGGGGTCCTGCTGCCCCTTTCTGCCCCTGGGGGCTGATTCTCCACTTCCTTAATGTCCCCCCACCCAGTCATCACTAAGAAGGAAAGCCTTCTTTGCTGGGGTGGGGGGGGAGCCAGGAAGAGCTGGGGAGGGGGTGAGGTGTGGAGCAGCTGGCTGAGGTCCTGAAATGCTCCCGGGGGCGTGATGTCCCTCTGATGGCCTTCTTCCTCTTCTCCCTCCGCCATGAAACGTCCAGAAGACCATCCATCAAGCCCCCTCCCCTTCTGCCGGGGGCTAATTGTAACTAATGGCCGCCCTGGCCATGGGAGATGGCCTTGCAGAGAGGCAGCACCTCTGGAATGTGGAAATCGTTACCAGCCATGGAGTTCGTAGGCTGACGGGGGCAGCAGTTATGCAGGGGGGGGCTGACATCTGTCCTCAGCCGCTGGGGAAGCAGCAGGAATGGCTGGTCTGGGAGCTGAAGGTCCAGGCAGAAGGAGACCCTCTGATGCATTTCCTCCATCTCTTCAGTGGGGCGGGGTCTCCAGAAATGGACACACACACACACACCCCAGACCACCTTTGGCTCTAGCTAGCAAGAGTCCCACACATGTCCCGACCTACGTACAACTACGGACCTGCGCCTCTTCCGCCGAGCCTTGAAAACCCATCTGTTCCATGCGGCCGGCCTGGCCTGGCGTAGTTTTGATTGGGTTTTGCTAGGGGTTTTTATATGGGGTATTTTTAGAGCAGGCTTTTTATTCAATATTTATGGTGATTTTTATTATGGCCTGTTCACCGCCCTGAGTCCCGTAAGGGAGATAGGGCAGTATATAAATTTAAATAATAAATAAATAAATAAATAAATAAATACATGTGACGGACTGTCCAGGACACCAACAGCTCTTCTGGCTGCATTTCTCCTCCCCACACACACACACACACACACACATACACCAGCTGACCTGGGTGGAACTTTCCCTCTGCCATCTTTGCATGGGAATATTTGCACGGAGGGGCGTCCCACCCCACCCTGCAGAAGCGTCCCTTCGGACCCCCTGCCAAAGGTCTTGCGGGAATGGATCTGGCCCCAAAGGATGGCCGCGGGGTGGACATGGGCCCAGTAGAGTTTGGGGTCGTAGGTGAGGCCAGCCAGAATGACCCTGGCAAGCTAAGAGAGGAACTGGACCCCCCCCCCGAGACCGAGATGCTGTGGGCATCCCCTCCAGGGCTCGGGCCCAGCTGGCAGCAGAGGTGGGCGTGGCCTGGGTGGCCGAGGGTCTCTGCTGCCCCCTAGTGGAGGCCGAGACAACTGATGCTCCACCAGAGATGGGTTGTTTTCCTTGCAGACGTTTCATGACCCAAACTAGGTTACATCATCAGGGCTAGTAAGGAGTGCTGTTTGCTTTCAAACTAGCCCTGATGGTGTTACCTCGTTGGGTCACGAAACGTCTGCGAGGAAACCACCAAGCTCAGAGAGCACCGAGGACCCCCCTTATTTCCAACCCAACCCACAAATATTCTCCTTTACTAGTACAACTGGTCCTGAAGCCTCCCCACCTCTCCCTTCCCTCCCCCTCCACCCACCCCGGCCCCTCCCTTCACAGCCGCGGCCTCTGGGAGACCACCCCTCCTCTCAGGGGACCCCACCAAGAGGGGAGAATTGGGGACACGTTTAGCAAAGGGTGAACTGGCACAGTGAGGACAGTGTTGGGAGCTGTTCCGGGTGCTGAGTTCAAACAACCCTTAAAGGGCACCCCTGTTTGCGCATAGCTTTCCTTTGGCAGGCCGCAGGAAAAGCCCCCTCCCCGAATTCCTGGTGATCTCAGCTGCAGCTGGAAGGAAGTTTTGCTGGGCGTTTAAACATTTAACTCCGTGGATCAAGGCTAGGGTTGCCAGGTCTGCTTCCAAAAAATAGTGGACAAGCGGGGGGGGGGGGTGTTAAGTAGTAAAAAAAGTAGACTGTACAGCTTTAGATTACGTACCATTTCATCATAAAGCTTTTGAATAAAAAAAATGTCCACTATTTTGTGAAAAAAAATAGTGAAGATAATGTGAAAAAAGCGGACTGTCCGCTCAAATAGTGGACACCTGGCAACCCTAATCAAGGCAGTCTTGTTGGGTCAAAGCCAGTTTCTGCCCAGTCCTACCTTCGAGACTGGATGGGCGTCCCTGATGTCCAGCGTCTCCACCGTCCACCACTGCAGGATGGGGGAGGGGTGCCGTACACACACACACACACACACACCCGAGTTCCCTGGGCCACCCCAGATCTTGTGCTCCGACTGCTGGGCAGAGGTGGGTGGGAATCTCCTCTTTCAGACAAAGTTCTCAGGATATAGCTTGCATGTTCCAAGTGATCGGCTTTCTTGCCAAAAAAAAAAAAAATTACTATTTTTTTGGTGTTGTTGCTGTTTCTCTCCATTCAGCTTCCTCGTCAAAGCTTCCTGAGGGCGCCAGATGAACCCAGCCCCTTCCTGCCTCCGTGTCCCCCCCCCTGCTCCTCTCCCATTGCATGTTCACACTTCTCTTGCGCTCGGCCACCCGACTCAGCCTGGGAAGATCCTGAAGGAGGGAGGCAGACCCTGAAGGGCCCGGAATGCCCCTCTCGGCCATCCTCCCCGGCTGGGACCAAGTCTGGCCACTTGTTGGACAGGAGAGGCTCCTGGCTGAGGAGCCGTGAGAACGAGCAGCCCACTGCCGGCACCCCCAGAGTCCCTTGGTGGACCCACACCAGAAGCTCCCGGAGGTAAGAGTTGGGGGGTGAACATGGAGACCCTAATACTTGGCTTGCTTGCAAGGATGCCCAGGCACAGAGCTGCCAATCGGAGCAGAGCTTGGAAAGGGGCGTCTGGCCGGACTGCTCTTGCTTTGGCCAACCCCAGGAGACTGTCCTCCCCAAGGCAGACAGAGCTGGAACTGCTGGCATGTGGGGTAGAATAATGTCCCTTTTTTTCTGGGATGGTGTGCCTTTCCCCCAAAGATGTTGGCGCTCTTTCGGTCGGGATGTGGCCCGCCCGAAGCCTCCCTTGGACCCCTGCCCACTTGGGGTCTCCTGGAGCAGCATGAGTCTGTCAAAGAGCTGAAGCCAGAGTGGGTGACAATGTTGTACGTGTGAAAGGGCCTCCCTGTGTGTGTGTGTGAAAAGGGAGGGACAGAGAGGCTGATGGGGGCTTCAACAACGCGCTGGCACCTCTGGGTCTGCGCCCCCCCCGAATCCTCTAAGACTTTGCCTTCTGCCCCCAGCCCTAGCAAATAGCTTTAGTCCCCAACTGCGCTGGGTGGGGCGGAGGAAGTCCTGGGTTCAATTCCCTCCAGCGTCCGTTACTCATCCGCTGCAAATACAGCTGTTTCCTAGATGAAGCTTCACATTTGTAGTGAACTTAGTTTGACGTTAGTTTGACGTGCCACCTAAAAATGCCCGCCAACGTCACCAGAGACGGCTATCTCTGGGCAGCAGGACTCTTAGGAAACCACAGGCCAGTGGAAAAGCCCCGCGGAGCCCCTCTGGCGATCAAACCGAAATCAGCCTGGGGAGAGGGACCTGTTCTCCCTGTGGATCCCTTCGGGGTGGGGGCTGCAAAGAGCAGGAGGGAAGAAGGGGGTGTTGTTTGGGGTTATTTCGGCCGAGAAGTTAAGGAGAGTTAAACTGGGTTAGGAGTTCTTGGTTAGACTGGGAAGGAGCAACATTATCTGACTGAAAGGGGGTGCCAGGATAAAGGTCTGCCCCTCTTCTCAATCTGCTCCCCCTTACCCACCCATTTCTGGGTTGGGCCTCCCCCCCTCCCCACTGCAGGCATGCTGTGGGCAGCGGAGCCCAGAGTGACCCTTGGCGAGCCGAGGTCCAGCGTGCCTTTCCAGCCTCGCCCGGCCACCTTTGGCTGACGTCCCTCCTTGCTTCTTTCGGATAAACAGGAAGCAGGACGGGAGTCCGATGAGGCTTTGGGGGTGTAAACAGGAGCTTCCTATCTGTGGGGCAGGAAAGAGGGAAAGCCGGGAGGGATGGGCAAGGAGGCAGCAGCTCACCTCTCCTGTCTTCAGAACAGGGGCTGGCAGAACCGCCGTGGCGTTTGGGGAGAAGGGGCCATTTTTGAATGGGTGGCAGAGCCGTTGTTTTGGGGATGGGGACTCGTCTGGTGACCCTCTGGGGTGCCCATGCCAGGCTGTGCACTGAGGCACCTCAGAGGTCGTGCCCGCCTGCCTCTCCCGCCACGCCTGCTCTTCGTGTGCTTGGCAAACACCCTTTTCCTGCCCATTTCTTGCCTGTTTCCTCTCCTGCTCCGGCTGGACGCGGCGTTTTCCTGCGATGAAGTCATGGGGACAGGCCCAGGCCGGGAAAGCTTCGGGAAACACCGTCCTCCGTGCTCTTCTCTGGGTCTTGAACCCAGGACCGGAGTTCTGAGGGACAGAGAAGACCCCCGCCTGCCTCCTTTCGGCAAACAGCTCCCAGGTGACCGAATCCCGTCTCTGCCGGGGCTGAATCTGCAGAGGCGCTGATTGTGAGTCGGCTGCAGAGTGCCCTCCCTTCCCCGTGCCATTCCTGCTCTTTGTGGGTCCACTTGTGTCTTGTTTCCGAAGGCCTCGAGACTCTGGAGAGATCAGGGACTGCAAGCCCACCCACCCCCCTCTGGACAAACAGCCCCCACCCATGATGGGACAGGGAGGAGGGGAGCCCAGACTGGACCTTGCAGCCCCCAAGACATCCCCTCGTCTTCCGAGAGAAATCTCTCCTGCAATCAAATCCGTCCTGGCTTCCCCACTTCCCACGCAGGGATGCTCCGGGCTGCAGCTTTAATTCGAACCAGCTTTGCTCCTGCCACTCCCCCCCACCCCCGCAGCCCCCCCACCGGCCATGCAAGAGCTCAGCGCAGGCCTCACAGCCAAGCTTCCCAGCTGCGGGTTGATGCTCCCCATCCTGTGTATCTTGTATGGGGGGGGAGCCCCCTGTTCCCCTTCTCTCTCTTTTGAAATCCCAGCCATTAACGGTTCAGCCCCCCCCCCCACTTCTTCCTTGCTTGAAGAAAGTGAAACTGGGGGGGGGGGTTGTCCCATACCGCATTTCCGCAGTTTATCCTGCCTGCAGAAATGGTGATAAAGAGCAGTGGTGAGAGCAGAAGGTGGTCTGGGACATTCACACGAACCTCTGTGCAATCACACCCAGGTGACAGGCGAAGAAGCTATATACCCTCAGTATTACTATATTCAGCCTGTTGTAGCAAGCCTTTATTTTCCTCTGTATCTTCTTGCAGACTGTTTTTCAGCCTCCTACTCTACCCTGCAGCCCAAAGATCACCTGGCGGTCCCCCATCCGGTGCAAGCCACGTCCCAATCCTGCTTCGCCTGTTGCAGTCAGCCCTGCACCACCACCCCCAGGGGCCGGCCTCCTTCGCGAGGGGAGGCGGGCTGGCTTCTCCTCCTTTCTGCCTGCCCCACACATGGAGGGGCGCTGCAGGGACGGGACCGTCTTGCCAAGGAGAGATCAGCTCCATTTCCCACACTCTCCATCTGCAGAGCATCAGGGAGGCTTCCTGTTTGCAGCCAGGCAGATCAGCAGAGTGTGTGTGTGTGTGTGTGTGTGCTTCATTGAGTTCCATTGGAGGAGGGCGGCCTTTGGAGCTGAGGCCATCCAGATGAGCCCCATCCAGGCAGAGCATCTGTAATGGGGGACTGGTAGGGCGGCAAAGGGGGGACTGGTGAGGCTGGTTCCTGGCAACGTGGAGCTGTGGGCCTTTGCCGAGCTTTGCGTGGCTCCAGCTGTGAAAGTGACACCCTTGCTAGAAGAGATAGAACTGAATTCCTTCCTGGTCCTCAGATGGGCTGGATCTGGGGAGGGGGCAGCCCCAGAATGCCTTTTGAGAAGGGCCCTCCAGTCTAGTCCCGCTTGCAAAGACATGCGTGGGCTGCGTGCATGGCACCCCATCCCCCCAGGCTCCCCAAGACTCCGAGAAAGCCTCCAAACGGCCCCGCCTGTCTTCGGTTTCTATCCAAGCAGCCCGCCCCTCCCCAGGGACTCTTGTTTCCAGCTTTGCGAGGAATGGGGAGGGGGAGAGGCTTCTGCTTCTCCTCCTCTTCATGTTCCCGGAGACACGGGTGGTCTCTGGACTGGACGTGCGTGCAGGAAGGCCAAGCAAACTAGCCCTTTTTGGCTTTCCTTGGCGGAGACTTGTTGGGGTCTGGTGGTGGTCTCCACGGATGGCGGGATTTGACTTTTGTTGGGCGTCCTGTGCCAGGGGATCCCTCAACTTTCACCTGTGTCCGGCTGCATTTTCATGAAACCTCCCAGCTCATGGGCAGGGATGCGTCTTCTGACATTTGGGTGCAAATATTGGAGCCCCCGGGAGACCCAGCCCACGGCAGGAGGAGGGACCTGGGAACAGCCAGGAAGGGGTTGCAAAACTTTGCTGCCTCAGCAAAGGGGACGAAGGGAATTGGATGGATGCTGCTCTGCTCTGTTGCCAGAGGGGTAGGGTGGGGGGGTGGGGATGGATGGGGGAGCACGTCCAGAGAGTGGAGGAGGCTTAACTCTTTCACTGCCAGCAGTGGGAAGCAAGGCTTGGTAACAGGAGCTTGTCTGGCGCCATTCAAGTTGAGCAGAGTTTTCCTATGTGGAAAACTGCCGGCTGCCGCAAGCCGTGAGAAAGCGACTGGGGTCAACGGTCAAGCCTGGGCTTAGGAAAAAGATTCCAGAGTTGCAGAAACTTTGTGGCAGATTAAGTCTGTGAAAAGGGTGGTGGGGGGGAGGGCTTCAAACTTAAAATCACAGTGGCTGCCTTCCAGAGCCACTATGGTCTTCCAGCTTTTGTTTGGAACTGAAATCTTCTCGGTGTCTCTGAACTGGGACCTTGGAACTGAAGGAACAGGGGGGAAAAAAGAAGGAAAATCTGATTTTCTATTGACACTGCCTGCCACAGCTCAGGTTTTCTACTTCAGCATCTTCAGGGAACCACATCCCCATCCTTCTCTGCTCATCCATGCTTGTTTGATAGCTCCGTTCCAACACCAACCCTGCTTGGAGACACCCTGTCCTGTTCCACAGAGGGGGGGAGAGTTCCAAGGACAGGACCCTTTGGGGTCCTCATGTTTGTCCAGCCTGGATGCTAGAAAGACCCTGCTCTGCAGGGCTTCCTGTTTTCACACAGGCGTTCCTGTGTTTATGGACATCATGCTGGAAAGACACCATGAGGGTGGACATCTTCACTTCAATCACTTCAAGTGTCTTTGCGGTCACCATAAGCCCCTTTGTGTTCCCTCCTCTTAGGATGATGGCTTACCGTTACTCCCTGCTGGTGCTGTGGCTGCAGCTGGATCGGGCCCTCTTGCTCAGCTCCAACGACCCCAATGTCTGCAGCTACTGGGAAAGGTGAGACCCCCTTAGAATGCAAAGGGGGGGTTGACTCAGGGTATCCCCTCCTTTCCCCATTTCTCCCCTCATCGGACATGTCAGCCCCCTGCATTTGAGCGGTGGGTGAGCAGTGCCAAATGCCCCCCACATCCAAGGTGCTGTTGTTTCCCCCCCCCCAGTTTCACCACCGTCTCCAAGGAGTCCTTCGTGCAGCCCTTTGTCCAGGAGTCCAAGGAGCCCTGCAAGAGCCCGGCGTGGCTACGGGCAAAGACCTGTCCTCAGTACAGGTGAGCAGGACCACCCCCACCTGAATTTACCCCCCCCCTTGGCTGGGCTGTGGCACAGAGCTCCAGTCTCTCCCAGTGCCCAGCGGCCTTTTCTCTCGGCGCTTTCAGAGTCCTGTACAAGACAGCCTACCGGCAAGGCGTCAAAGTAGACTACCGGAGACGCCATCACTGCTGCGAGGGCTTCTACGAGAGCAACGACATCTGTGTCCGTAAGCCCTTCTCCCCCGCCCCCAGCGACTCCCCTCTGTTGGGCCCCTGCAGAAGGGAAGACGGTCTGTACACAGGAAGCAAAGCACGGCCAGGCCTGGAAAGGGATGGGATCGGAGACCACCAGGAGATCCCAGGGCCAGAGAGTAGACTGGGAAATATCAAAAGATCCGGGAAGCAGCCAACAGCACGCTATTTCTGCACTTCTGTTGAGCAAGTGACCTGGATTTCTTGTCCCTGGCGTTGAGCTGAGAAGGGGCGTGAGCCTTTAATTCTCTGCTTAGCCCCTGCAGAGCTGGGGGAAGCAGTTCTGCAGGTCGTCACACAGTCGGGGAGGGACTGGCGGGTGATGCCCTCTTTCTTCCCTCTCGGCTGCAGCTCGGTGTGCCCAGGAGTGCGTGCACGGCCGGTGTGTGGCTCCAGACCAGTGCCAGTGTGAGCAAGGCTGGAGGGGCGCAGACTGCTCCAGTGGTGAGCCACCCCCTTGAGCCAGTCCTCAGGGCCCAGAGCTCAAAAAAAAAGACCTGGGGCGTGGGGGGGGGTCAGAGGGCAGAGGGGCTGCTCCACAAAGAGCATCAGGAATTAGAGCAGCCTTTGGGCAGAGAGTGGCCAGGCCTCCCCCTTGTCTAGACCTGCTCATTCAGGGCACTAGACTTGGGGCGAGGGGCTCCAGAGCCATCCAGCCTTCTCAAGAGCTGATGATCCTAGAAGCAGGTTGGATCAAGGCCCCAGACCACCTGCAGGACTGCATAGCCTCTCTTTCTGCTTCCAGAGTGCAGTGACCGATCCTGGGGGCCCAACTGCCAAAGCCTCTGCACGTGCTCGAACGGAGGCAGCTGTGACCCCCTGACTGGGGCCTGCGCTTGTCCCCCTGGCTACCGTGGGCAGGAGTGCCAAGAGACGTGTGCCACAGGGACCTACGGCCAAGGATGCCAGCTGGACTGCCACTGCCAGAACGGAGCGGGCTGCAGCCACGTGACTGGCGCCTGTCTCTGCTCTCCCGGCTACACAGGGCCACAGTGAGTGTCGGGGAAGACAGGGCAGAAATGCTGGGCTGGGGCATTCTGGGAAGGCAGAGCAAGGGGCTGGCAGCACCAGAGACATGGGGGCATCGGACCAACGTCACTGCTGAGTTTTTCAGCACCAGGAATTGCAGGAGAGCGACTAACTGCCCTCCTTGGAATAAACCTAGGTTGGACTAGAAGGTGTAATGTACTTCAGGGCTCCCCTCTAGACAAACTTAAGTTTTGCACCAGCTGGGGGGGTGTGTAAAACTTTTTTTTGGGGGGGGGTCTAGACGAGGCTGTTCTGATTGACCCTAATGGACAGCACAGCAGGCTTGGACCCAGAATAGGTCTCTGAGAGGTTCATTTCCTCCCAAAGTGGATCACAATCACCTTGATACAAATGGGTGCCCCTCCCCTCCCTCTCTCTTCCAGCTGCGAGACCCCCTGCTCCAACAGCACCCATGGGTTCCAGTGTCCAGCCTACTGCCCCTGCCAGAATGGGGGCGTCTGCCATCCCCCCTTCTCCAGCAAATGTGCCTGCCCTCCTGGATGGACGGTAGGTGGCTGGGTGGGCAGGGACAGGGAGGTGGACCCCCAACCTCTAACCTCTGAACCAGAAGCCTTCTGCAAACCCTTGCAGAGGGGCTGAAAAAAACCCAATTCTTTTGGATCGATTCCAGCTTCCTATTTAAAATCTCCCTGCCATTTGACACACATTGTTGGTTGAACCTCCCTCCAGGCAGTTTCTGACCTCTTTCCCCCCCCCCCAGGGTGACATCTGCTCCACCCGGTGCCCCATTGGGCGCTTTGGCTCCAGCTGCCAGGAAGAATGCCGCTGCCACAACGGAGGCCAGTGTGATCCTGATTCGGGCCAGTGCCAGTGTGCCCTGGGCTACCTGGGAGAGGAGTGAGTATCCCCGCTGCTCTCTTTTGCCCCGGGAGTGTCACGCCCATCTGTCAAAGCCAGTCGCCCCGTCTCGGCTAAAAGCAGCCCTTTGTAAACCCGGTCAACATTCACGGAGGAAGCCCATTGCCAATTAGGTTGGCTGCGGTTAGCGAACGAGTTTGTGTTTCCCCCTAAACCGTAAGAGGAAGGAAACGCTGTCATTGCTGTCCAGGAATTGCGAACAATGGGGAAGACCCAGAGGGAGACGCTTCTGGGGAAGATGGAAGCAGCCACTTCTCCAAGTCTGAGAACGATGTGGAAGAGCTTGGGGGGGGGTGAGGAGCACTTACGGCTCTTGTAAAGGTTGTGCAATGCTGTTGGCAGCCACACCAGGCCAAGCCCGTCCTGGAGAGAATTCCCTGCAGATCTGTGGTGGAATGTAGTCCAGAGTCGCGGGAGGGAGGGGCTGCTTCCCAAAGGGCAAAGAGAGGGCAGAGTTTGGAATCTCTGGTAGGCAGGAAGAGGGCGAAGGTGGGCCCTCCCTAGGATTCACAGAGTATCTCTATAGCTAAGCGGATAGTTACTTTAGTCTGGCAAGATTCTGTCTGTAAGTGAACAGCTATAAAGAACGACTCAGAAGTGATTCCACATGTCGTTCTTTTGTTCCTTGGGCTTGGCGTGATCACGGTCAAGAGGATCCCTCTTGCAGTGGTGGTGGTGGGCCTGTGACAGACGTTCCTTACCACCACCCCCACACACACACCACGTTTTATGGGTTGTGTTGATTTTGGTGAATCCATGTTCTGGGACTGCTTTCTAGGCCAGCGGTTGACCAACTGGCAGATGTTGTGCCTGTTTTCCATTCTTCACCCTCCTGCTCCTTCTCTCCCCAAGATGCCGCGAAAAGTGTCCCATCGGCAAATATGGGCAGGACTGCCACGAGACCTGTGACTGCACCAACGGGGGCCACTGCTTTCACATCAGCGGGGGCTGCTTGTGTGAAGCCGGATTCTACGGCAGTCGCTGTGAGGAGCGCAAATGTCTTCCTGGGCTGTATGGCCTCAGCTGTCAGTTTCCTTGTCTCTGCAATCCTCAGCACACACAGAGGTCAGTCTGGAGGTGTCCTTGTTTCCTTGAGGCACCGACTCTGCCTGCCTTCCCCACACCGGGTGGATGGGATAGATCGGAGCGGTCCCAGTAGGGAAATCAGGTTCCTTGGGATAAGCCCACTGGAGGGGCATCACTTCTCTGTTTATCCCTACAGTTGCCACCCCATCTCTGGCGAATGCTCCTGCAAGGCAGGATGGGCCGGCCTCTACTGCAACGAGACGTGTCCTCGTGGATCCCACGGCCTCAGGTGCCAGGATCCCTGCCTGTGCCTGAATGGGGGCACTTGTGATGGCGAGACAGGGCACTGCAGCTGCCCACCTGGCTATACAGTGAGTACCTCTTGGAGGCTGGAGGGGGGGAATTTTCTGGGGCTCAGCTTGGACCCCCTGACTGCTTTTACCTTGGGCAGGACAAGCATTGCTCCAGCCCCTGCCCGGAGGACACTTTTGGGGTGAACTGCTCTCAGGAGTGCAGCTGCCAAAACGCCTTGGGCTGTTCTCCAGTGGACGGGACCTGTTTCTGCAAGGAAGGTACGACATCGCTGGGGTGGCGTGTGGGTAAGACTTCGGGAGGCAGGCGAAGAGATGCTGCTTGAGGAAGAGTCAGATAAAAGATGGCTGAGCCCCAGTTGCCTAACGGGCAAAGAGGGACCCTAGTTCCTAGGGAGAATTGCACTCTCAGACTTGCAAAATGCAGGCTGTTACTGGAGCTTTACAACAAGGTAGAGCTGGATCACCTGGTTGTGTCCCTGTGTCATCTACCTGGGAAGGTGGACCGTCATTCTGGGGAAGAACGAAACGGGAAGGAGATGAAACGCAAGGCCTGCTGTGAATCTCCACCCCACCCTCTGTTTCTTCTCCTCCTTCCAGGCTGGCAGGGAGCAGACTGTTCTGCCCCCTGCTCTGCAGGCACCTGGGGTGCCGGTTGCAACCAAACCTGCCTCTGTGCCAACGGAGCGACCTGTGATCCCATCGACGGAGGATGCACCTGCGTGGCTGGGTGGCAAGGCAGCCACTGCAGGCAGCCATGCCCGGTGAGAGGCTGGGTCTTGGACTGACTCTCCCCGAAGGATCTGCCTCTGGGTTGCCCCCAAGGGCAGCATTCCTGGAGAAGACGTCCTTGGTGGTGGCCGTGACCAGGTCTTGAGTGGCGAAGTCAGGAGTTGGAAGGCACCTTGGAGGTCTTCTAGCCCAACCCCCTGCTAAGCAGGAGAGCCTAAACCACCGATAGCAATCAGTCCACTGGTAGCAATCGGGGGTGGGGGGCTGGCTGCCGGCCAACCGTGGCTCTTCCTTCTCTCACCCTCGTTCTTGATCAGGATTGGTTCTACGGCCTGGGCTGCGCCCGGAAGTGTTTCTGTGAAAATGCTGCTGGCTGTGAGCCCGTCTCCGGACGATGCCGCTGCCTGCCTGGATGGAAAGGTGAGGAGGAGGCTGGGTGGGTTGGGGGCAGACCTTGGGGGCTTCTGCCCCACTTGCTGCTGAAGGATGGGCCGGCAGAGCTGGCGCAGGCCAGTTCAGATCCTTCTGACGCGTCTCTTCTGAACCGGAGCCTCTGCAGCCCCACTGATGTGGGGCACGAACTGCCCTGGGACCCTCTCTTTCTCCCCAGGACCTCGTTGCAGCCAGCCATGTGCAGAGGGCCTGTGGGGGGAGCAGTGTCGCCAGCTGTGCTCCTGCAAGAATGGGGCCAGCTGTTCCCCCAAGGATGGCCTCTGCGAATGCACCCCGGGCTTCCGGGGGCCCAACTGCCAGCGGTGTAAGTGAACCGGCCTTCTCTGGGGCAGCAGAACCCCCCCTCCCCCTCTGGGGACCCTGGGCCTCTGTTTCAAGGGCTGGGGAGGGGGCAGGGAGGGAGGGAGAGAAAAAACAGCCCGCTTGCCAACTGCAGTGCCCATCTCTCTGCCAAAAAGCCTCTCGAGTGCCAGTCTACTGCTAAGGGCGACAAGGGGATTCAGGCTGGTCTCTCCCTTCCTCGGAGCCACGCCATCCCTGCCCGCGGACTGACCTCACTCCCCTTCCCCTCCTCCCCGCCCCCTGCCCCAAATGCAGCCTGCCAGTCAGGCCGTTATGGCAAGAAGTGCTCTGTGCCCTGCAAGTGTGCCAATCACTCCATCTGCCACCCTGTGGACGGCTCTTGTGACTGCCCGCCGGGCTGGACGGGCAGCGATTGCGCAAGACGTGAGTCAGACAGGCACAAAGCCAAGCTCAAGAAATCCCACGATGCCCCTCTTCCAGCGTGGGGGGAGGGAGCCCAGGAATGGGTCTGACACCCGCTGGGCCCCCTGGCTGGGATTGTGCCATGTGAGTCTCCTCTGGGGGGGGTCCCCCACCTCGCCCCCTGAATGCCATCTTCTGGGTTGGTGCAATCCATGAGTGCAAACCATCCGATCTCTTTGAAGGGTGCACTTCCGGCTTCTTCGGCAACAACTGCACCTCCCGGTGCCCATGCCAGCACGGGGGCTTCTGTGACCCAGGCACAGGGTCCTGCTCGTGCCCCACAGGCTACACCGGTGCCCACTGTGAGACCAGTAAGTGCGACAACCTGCACCTGCCAGACTCCTCTTTGAGGCCCTGGGCTCCGAGGCCCAGGAGTGAACAAAGTGAAAATAACCAAGAATTAGGGTGCCCTTCTTTCTTTTTCTTTCTTTCTTTTTCTTTCTTTCTTTCTTTTTCTTTCTTTCTTTCTTTCTTACTTTCTTTCTTTCTTCTTTCTCTTTCTTTCTTTCTTCCTTCCTTTCTTTCCTTTCTTTCTTTTCTTTCCTTTTTTCTTCCTTCCTTTCTTCTAAAACATATAAGGAACGGTTGCTGGAATTGGGGATGTCTAGTTTAATGAAGAGAAGGATGAGGGGGGACAGGGTAGCAGCGTTCCAGTATCTCAGGGGCTGCCACAAAGAAGAGGGAGTCAAGCTATTCTCCAAAGCGCCTGAAGGCAGGACAAGAAGCAAAATAGATGGAAACTAATCAAGGAGAGAAGCAACCTGGAACTAAGGAGAAACTTCCTGACAGTGAGAACAATTAACCAGCGGAACCACCTGCCTCCAGAAGCGGTGAATGCTCCAACACTGGAAGTTTTTAAGAAGAGACTGGACAGCCATTTGTCTGAAATGGTGTAGGGTTCCTGCCTGAGCAGGGGGTTGGACTCGATGACCTCCAAGGTCCCTTCCAACTTTATTATTCTTATTCTTATTCTTATTCTTATTATTCTTTCTCTTTCTTTCTTTCTTTCTTCTTCTTTCTTTCTTTCTTTCTTTCTTTCTTTTTCTTTCTTTTTCTTTCTTTCTTTCTTTCTTCCTTCCTTCCTTCCTTCCTTCCTTCCTTCCTTCCTTCCTTCTTTCTTTCCCGTCTCTTCCTGGAGGTGTGATTGGCAGGGACTCTTCATCCTCAAAGAGAAGGAGAGGGTCTGCCAGGGGAGGTGCCCGGGACCCCTCTGCAGCAGAAATTAAATTCCGGGAGCTTTGACCACCCAGAGCAGGGGTCTCCAAACTTAGCAAGTTTAAGACATGTAGACTTCAGCTTCCAGAATTCCTGGATTCTGGGCGTTAAAGTGCACAAGTCTTAAACCTGCCAAGGTTGGAGACCCCTGACCCAGAGGGCAAGGTGTGGCAGGACAGGGTCCCTGGGCAGGCGGGGCTGACCTCAGCTCCTCAGGAAAGCTGTGTCTGAATTCTTCTGTTCCTCAATTAAACGATTCACAGGCCACCCCGATCACCCCCTCACCGTGGTTCCCGCCTCACCAGCCGCCAACCACTCCTTGGGGGCGGTGATTGGCATCATCATCCTGGCCGCTTTGCTGGCGGCAGTTCTGGTGGTTTTCTTCTGCTACCGGCGGTGTCAGAAGGAGAAGGAGAAGCGGCACGTCTCCGTGGCCTACACCACAGGGAGGACGGACAGTTCGGAATACGTCGTCCCTGGTGAGCTGGGGCTGGAGGCAGGAGGATGTTTGGGGGCAAGTTAAAAGAGGAGGGGGGCAGCACCCCTTGGAGGGGCGACCAGGGTGTGCCAGCCTCTGTGCCAGGGTTGCCTGCACTTTTCTGACACAAATGCAACTCACAGGACGTTCCCAAGCATGCTAACTTGAACTAACGGTTCTTCTTTCCAGATGTGTCGCCCAATTACACCCATTATTATTCGAACCCCAGCTACCACACCCTCTCGCCCTGCTCCCCCAGCTTCGCCATCCCAAGCAGCTCCGATCTGCCGGGCAAGGTGAGCATCCCCTGCTCCACCCCAACCCCCCCCCAGGACCCTTTTCTCCCCTTCAGAAAACACCCCACCCTGGTCGATAATGGGGTCTCTCTAGAGCAGTGGTGGCGAACCTATGGCACGGGTGCCAGAGACAGCACTCAGAGCCCTCTCTGTGGGCATGCACGCCGTCGCCCCAGTCCTAGGCCTTCAGCTGGATTTTATAAAACCTTTTCGCTTTAGGCCTCCGCCGCCGTATGCAAAAAAAAAAAAAAAAGGTTCAATCAATCAATCAATTTCAACTTCTCGCAGGAAAAAAAAAGATCTTGCAAAGTTGGAATTGATTGATTGAACTTTTTAGTCCCACCCACCCAGTCTGCTGCTACCACCGCAGCCACGCCCACCCAATGGACCACACCCACCCAACGGGCCACACCCACCTGACACCCGACGATGCATAAGTGGGTTTTGGGTTGCAGTTTGGGCACAGTTCGGTCTCTAAAAGGTTCGCCATCACTGCTCCAGAGGCACAAAGAGGCGGGTTTGGATGGGCAGGTATTCAAAACTTCCAAGCATTAAAGTTTCCCCCCCCCCTTCAGTTGACATTCCTCAGTTTATAACCGGATATCCTGATTTTCTCGGAATTAGTTGCCCCTTTCCCCCTTGCAATGGGGCTGTCTGGTTCAGAGGCTTTGCCTGCTCCCCCCCCCCATTTTTATGACCAGCCATCCAGAGCCCTGTTTTTCTCCAACCTGCAGAATCTGGAGCGGGACTGGGCAGGACTGCAGGTGGCCGACTGCAACGCCACCCTGCCCAGCGACTGGAGGCACCGCCGGGGGAGCCCTGCCCACGGTGAGTACCTGCAGGTCCTCCTCTGAAGGGGGGTCAGGTTTGAGCAGGGAGAGGAAAGGGCCACACTGGGTTGCCCCCTTAAGCATCCCACCGCCTCCCCCTTTTGCACATCAACCCCCCCCCCTCAAATCCCACTTAACTGGACAACTGCCTCTTCTGCAGGGGGAGGCTACTTAGACCGCAGCTGCAGCTACACGGATGGCCTGGGAAAATACCGCTGCCAAGGTAACGGGTCAAGAAGGAGGACTTTCTAGGACTTGGTAGAGAAGAGCTGCTAGATCAGGGGTTCTCAACCTTGGCAACTTTAAGACTTGTGAACTTCAACTCCCAGAATTCCTCAGCCAGCTTTGCTGGCTGAGGAATTCTGGGAGTTGAAGTCCACAAGTCTTAAAGTTGCCAAGGTTGAGAACCCCTGTGCTAGATGGTCAAATATGGCAGCTGGTTGCGTGCCTTGGCCCTGCTTTGTTGGAGAACGTGAGGTTGCTTGGGGACCTCATTGGTCCACCGAAACAAGCCAGGATGGTCCTCCAGCGTTGTCCCCGTTGTTTCCCAACCCCAGAGAAGTTGGGCTGAGCCTTCAGGACACCTGGCTGCGCTTGCAGGGCACAGCAAACACCAGGGTCGACCTGTGCCCTCTTTCCTTCCTAGTGCACACCAAGGAGGCGCCCTGGGGCCGCAGCGACAGCTCCCTCAGCAGCGAGAACCCCTATGCCACCATCAAGGACTGTCCCGGCCCTGCCGGGAAGGCGCCCGAGGGCAGCTACATGGAGATGAAGTCCCCCCCTTCCTCCAAGCGGGAGAAATCCTACGCAGAGATCAGCCTCTTCGAAGACCCCTCCTGCAGCTCTGAGACCAAGGAAGAGGAAGGTGCAGGTGAGGATGAAGGCCAGGTGCCCCCCACTCACTTTGGGGCCGTTTCTGGCTCCGGGAGGGGCGTTCACACACCTAGAAGCGAAAAGCTGGAGGGTGGAGTTTCATTTATTGCCCTTCTGGGTCCTGCTGCCTTTCCAAAACATTAAAACCCGCTCAGTCCCCCAACCCCCTAAGATTACAATACAAGAAGATACGCTAACGATGATCAGCTTAAAATAATAATAATCATCATCATAAAAATAAAAAACCTGCCGTTGTTTGGGGACGACCCCTCCATTTAAAGAGAAATCTTGCTGGATGAGAGGGAGGGTGAAGTCTGGGAGGGAGGGGCGGTTTGGGGAGGGGGAAAATCTTTCTCAGGGGTCCCAGACATGACGCGGAGGCCGTGAGAGAAAGCCCAACCTTTTTACGGCAATTCAGCCCTAAGAACCGGAATTCGCTACTGTAAAAAGGTGTCCATTTGGGGAGAATGTGGCAGCCTTGCAGAACTGCAGATCTCCTTCCCTGCCTACCTGCACCATTCAGGGGTCATCAGGATGAAAAAAAAGCTCTGTTGCACCCAGGAATTCTCTTCCGTGCCAGGATCCCCTGGATTGTGGCATGTCTGTATCCGTTTCTTCACCCAGACAAGCCGCCCTGAGCCACAAAGGGATTTGGGGGTGGGCATAACCTGCTATTCCTCAGGGTGAGAGGGGAGGCTTGGGAAACTTTGTCTTATGGGTTGGTATGAATTATGGGTCTTAAGGGTGGAGTCAGGAAGTGCCGGACGGTGGAAGGAGGGGCCGGTTTGTGGCTTCGTCTTTCCTTTCCCCTCATCCTCTCTTTTCCTCTCCTCTCCCCCCTTTTAGCCGTCCTGCAGGCGACGGCAGCCGTGCCCCCCAGCCACTACGATTCTCCCAAGAACAGCCACATCCCCAGCCACTATGATGTGCCCCCCATCCGGCACTACCCGCCATCCCCTCCACTCCGAAGACAAGCCCGGTGAGGGTTCTGCCTGCTCGTCCCTGCCTCATGGGAAGGACTGAGGACCAGGATGACCGGCCATTGGAGGCTCCTGACCGTTTTGGCCAAGATGAACAATGGAATCGGGGGGGGGGAAGAGCCTCCATGGAGGGAGACAGCGGACGAGACCTGGGCAGGTATCAGGTGTTTGGGGGGGCTTCAAAGAGGGGCCTCCGTCCTCCCCCTCCCCTCGCCGCCCAGAGGAAGCATTTGTCCCTCCAGGAAAAGCTACCAGCAGCAGAGCGGGGAATCAGGGTGGGGTATCGCAGGAAGACCTCCCCCCCCTCCCAGGGAGAGACCTGCAGCTTCCATCTGGAAAAGGAGACGGGGCCGGATCTGGTTTGGGAACTTTCCTCCAAGACCCTTCCAGACATTTGCATTCAGCAAAAGGGGACCCAGAGATGTGACGACTGGGCTGCCCCCCCAGCACCCCTCAGCCTGGGGGCAGAGTGAAGCCAGGAGGGGTCCCTGCCACTTGTCTGGCCACAGAGAGCATCTGGAGGTGGGAAGTCACCAAGGACGCTTCTGCTCTTTGGGGTCCCTTGAACAGCTGAATAAAAAACTTTGGGGTGTCGGTATTCTCTGCCTTGCTTCTGAAAACAGCCCCCCCCAAACCTGGCAACCTGGTGAGTGAAGTAGAGAGACAGCCCGGCTGGCTGAGACTCCTGAGATACGTTGCCCACATCCAGGCCAATGATTTCATGCCCAGCTGCCAGTCAGACGCGTCCTGGCGTCTGTCTTTCAAACAAAGAGGGACAGAGCCTCTTAAAAGTCTCCCCCGGCCCCTGGCGTTTGTGGGGTCCTTCGCCACTGGGCCAGCCACCGAGGACACGGCCCCCTCCTGACCGGGAGGGCATCTCACCCTCCTCGCTGCCAAGCTGGCCCAGCCTCAGAGGGGTGGCTTCTTCCTGTTGGGAGGGCAACAGTCCTTGGGCTGGCCAGAGCCGAAGAGGGGCTGGGGGCTGCTGCCACGGGAGCCCAGGGTTGGGGTCGCTGGCTTGGGCTCCTCCTCCTCCTCCTCCTCCTCCTTCTCCTCCTCTTCCTCCTCCTCCTCCTCCAGCAGCTTGTCCGTCTCAAGGTCCAGAGCGCCCCCAGAGCTGCTGCGCTTGTTCTCCAGGCTGTGGTAGAAGGCGTGAGTGCGGAAGCCGGCACTCATGTCCTCCTGGATGCTCTGCAGAATCTGGACGAAAGACGGGCGCAGACGCGGGTTCTGCTGCCAGCACCAAGTCATCAGGTCGTGTCTGGGAGGGGAGAAGAAGAAGTCTGGGAGCAGGCAGGAAGGGGGGGGAAAGGTTGCCCACAGGCCCACCCACAACCACGCTTCTGGGGAGTCCACTCACAGCTTGTCAGGACAGTTCTCGGGCCTCTCCAGGACCCCGTTGTCCATCACAAAATGGAGCACCTGCTCGTTGGACATGCCCTGGTAGGGCTGCTCTGCCAGGGTGGCGATCTCCCACAGCACCACACCGAAGGACCTGAAACGGAGGTGGATGAGAAGGGGCAGCCCTGGACTGCCATGGCCACCGTTGCCAGCTGGTTTCACTTCTCTGGGTGCAGGGACTTTGCCCTGCCAGCCCTGCCCAGGGACTCACACACACAGTCAAGGGTGCCCTCTGCCATTTGGGCTACAAAATGCCCTGGGACCACTTATACCCCCCACCCCCTGGGGTAAAGGTGTGCTGACTTTAAGCTGCCACCACCACCACCACCCGCCGCCTCTCCTGCTCCCCTGGTCTCACCAGATGTCCGACTGAGTATTGAAGAGCCCATCCTTCAGGGCTTGGGGGGACATCCAGCGGACCGGCAGAAGGCCTTTCCCCCCCTTGCGGTAATAGTCTGTCTCGTAGATGTCCCTGGTCATCCCAAAATCTTTGCAAAAAAAGAAGGACGTCATGGGGAGGAGGACCAGGCTTCAGGAGCAGAGGTGGAGAGAGGGGGCTGGCAAGCCAAGGATCAAAGCTTCCCCCAGCCCTGTCCAAGCCACCACCACCACCCCGGCTGCCCTGGGGAGCCCCTCTCCCTGCCCTGGACCTGCCCCCCCCCTCAGCCCCACCTCCAATCTTCACAGTGAAGTCCTCGGACACCATGCAGTTGCGGGCCGCCAGGTCTCTGTGGACAAACTTCTTGGCATTGAGGTAGGCCATGCCATCGGCAATCTCTCCGGCCATTTGGATCATGTCCTTCAGCGACGGGGGAGGCAACCCCGGGTTATTCTGGAAGAAGACCATACCGAGGTGGTCAGAACAGGGAACCGAAACGAGGCAGGGACGGTTGGGCCTTGGGGAGTGTCCAGAGCAGTGGTGGCGAAGCTATGGCACGGGTGCCAGAGGCGGCACTCAGAGCCCTGTCTGTGGGCACATGCACCGTCACCCCAGTCCTAGGCCTTCAGCTGGGTTTTATAAAAACTTTTCGCTTTAGGCCTCCGCCACCATGTACAAAAAAAAAAGGTTCAATCAATCAGTCAATTTCAACTTCTCGTGGGAAAAAAAAAGATCTTGCAAAGTTGGAATTGATTGATTGAACTTTTTAGTCCCACCCAGTCTGCTGTTACCACCGCAGCCACGCCCACCCAATGGGCCACACCCACCCGGCACCCGACGATGCATAAGTAGGTTTTGGGTTGCAGTTTGGGCACTCGGTCTCTAAAAGGTTCGCCATCACTGGTCCAGAGCATAACAAACTCTGATTTTGTGTTGTGGGCAAGTCACCGCTGATGGAAGCCAGACTCGGAAAAGGAAGTGTGGCAATGGAGATCGGCTTTCCAGCCCTCCCCATCGCTTTGAAGTCGTTGCCAACATTCAGGAGTTTTTCCACTTTGCTCCAGAGAGTCTCCATGGGGAGCCAGCCAAGGCCGCAATCTGAGCCTGAGAGGGTGGGGGGAGAAACCCACCTCGGCGTCCGGGCGGAGGGAACGCAGGTAGCTCTTCAAATCTCCCCTCGTCATCAGCTCCATGATGACCACAGCCGGCTGGCCTTGGGACACCACCCCGAGGAGGCGAACCTGGAGGCCCCAAAGGCAAAGGAGAGCAGGCTGCACCCCCAGGATCTGGAGGGCAGGTCAAGAGCCCCGCCAAGCTCAGCTTTAGCTGGCCCCATGCCAAAGCGATCTCTGGGTCATGGAAAGGCTGTTGGGCTTGGATCTGCTGAAGCCGGGATAGCGGAGTCACCAGAAAAATCTCTGGTCTGGGAAACTAAATCTGCTCCCTGGAAAAGGCGACCCGTGTCCCTTTCCATACAGTTCAGGGGATCCAGTCCAGAGCCAAGCCTGCGTTGAACGCGTCTTCGCCTTCCTTGGAATGATTTTGCCCCACACGCTGGCGTGCACAAGAAGTGGGCAGGGGAGTGAGAGCTCATTTGGGTTTCTTTCACCCGCACAGACCTCACCAAGACTTTTGGGGTGCCTCCTCCCTTTTTCTTTCTGGCAGGAAAGAAACTGGACCCCCCCCCCCATGTCCTGGGCCTTTGCTCCTTACCACGTGGTGGCAGCGAAAGGCTTTCATGACGGAGGCCTCGTTCAGGAACTCAATGCGCTCCCGCATGGAGGCCAGCTCGTTGACGGTCTTCAGCGCCACCCGGGTCTCCTCGCCCGCCTGCTCCAGGTCCTTGGCGATCCCCTCGTAGACCATCCCGAAGGATCCCTGGCCCAGCTCTCGTAGGATGGTGATCCGTTCCCGGGGTACCTCCCACTCATCCGGGACATACACTGAGAAAGGGGGAAGGGCAGGAGCACTTGCCAAGACAAAAACTCTCCTGCTAGTTGCCCCTCCCCTCCCTCCCTCCCTCCCTCCCTCTTCCCCTCCCTGCTTCTTCCTGGGCACTCACTGTTGGAGGCACTGAAGTATTCGGGGTTGACCGAGGCATAGAGCGTGCCACTGGGGTACCCTTCGGTCCTCCTGCAAGGTGAGGATCAGGTAGAAAAGATCAGGGCCTGGGGAGGGGGGGGGAAATCCTTTGCTTTCTTTCAGGGGCTTCTGCACCCACCCCACCCCGGAGGGCGGCTGTCCGATCTTGCTCAGCAGAGCAGCTGATCGAAAGGAGCACCCCAAAACAGCAGGCTTTCCAGGGGCCAACCCTGCTTTTGCACTCAGCTCTTACGCCGCCCTCCCCCCCCGGAAAAGCAACAGCAGCACACAGAAAACAGCCCCTGATTTTAACCCAGCCCGACCGTTTTTAACGTGCCCCCCCTCAACTCAGGCAAGCTGCTCCCCAAAGCGAGCAGGGGCTACTACTACCTTTTCTTGTTGTATAAGAAAACGAAGACGGCCAGGCAGGTGATGCCGAGCATCAGGACCACCGGGGTGAGCGTCAGGAACACGTAGAAATTTCCAGATTCCTCTTCCTCTGCTTGGAAACCGGGGTTTGCGGGGGTCGTCAGGGGAGAGAAAGGGAATTATTGCAACCCAACCGACCGAAGTGAAGCACAAAAGAACAAAGATGATTAGGGGACTGGAGGCTAAAATATATAAGGAACGGTTGCTGGAATTGGGTACGTCTAGTTTAACGAAGAGAAGGACGAGGGGGGACATGATAGCCGTGTTCCAATATCTCAGGGGCTGCCACAAAGAAGAGGGAGTCAAGCTATTCTCCAAAGCGCCTGAAGGCAGGACAAGAAGCAAAGGATGGAAACTAATCCAGGAGAGAAGCAACCTGGAACTAAGGAGAAACTTCCTGACAGTTAGAACAATTAACCAGTGGAACAACCTGCCTCCAGAAGCGGTGAATGCTCCAACACTGGAAGTTTTTAAGAAGAGACTGGACAGCCATTTGTCCGAAATGGTGTAGGGTTTCCTGCCTGAGCAGGGGGTTGGACTAGATGACCTCCAAGGTCCCTTCCAACTTTATCATTATTATTATAGAAGCCAGTTGGCTCTGACACCCACCTCCCCCGAGGATGTAGAAGGTCATCAAGCCGGTCCAGGAGCCGTTTCCTGCCAGGGAAGTGGCCCGGACCCTCGCAGAGTAATTCCCAGGCTGGAGGAGGGCGAGGTGGTAGCCCCCGTAGCGGGCATAGCGATGGCGGGAGACACAGACCACCGAGATGACTTTCTGCAAGGAAGCAGAGCTGCTTCGTAGCTGGTCAGAATTGCCCAGGGCGGCATCTACTGGCTGCCGCTCTCAGTGCCCAGCGTCCTGGCCAGGGTTAAGCCTTCAGAGGGGGGATCCCCTGGCTGAGGGAAGAGCCGTCTGGAGCTCGCCCTGGCCCCGAGACCCGGTCCTCACCTCGTTCTCCCGGCTGTACTTGATCTCATACTTGAGAATGAGGCCGTTGGGGTTCTCTGGCTCCTGCCAGCGGAGAAGGACGCTGTTTTTGCTGGCCGGCTCCCAGGTCAGGTTCCCGGGGATGTTGTCGGCTAGAGCTGGCCAGGAGAAGGGCAAAGGGGGTTGGGCCAAGGAGGGAGACGGAGGGTCTTCCCAGGGAAAGGGAGAGAGCACCTGATGGCGAACCTTTTAGAGACCGAACTGTGCCCAAACTGCAACCCAAAACCCACTTATGCATCGTCGGGTGCCGGGTGGGTGTGGCCCATTGGGTGGGCGTGGCCCATTTGGGTGGGTGTGGCCCATTGGGTGGGTGTGGCCCATTTGGGTGGGCGTGGCCCATTAGGGTGGGCGTGGCCGCGGTGGTAACGGCAGACTGGGTGGGACTAAAAAGTTCAATCAATCAATTCCAACTTTGCAAGATCTTTTTTTTCCCCTGCGAGAAGTTGAAATTGACTGATTGATTGAACCTTTTTTTTTTTTGCACATGGTGGTGGAGGCCTAAAGCAAAAAAGTTTTATAAAACCCAGATGAAGGTCTAGGACTGGGGCGACGGTGCATGTGCCCACAGAGAGGGCTCTGCGTGCCGCCTCTGGCACCCGTGCCATAGGTTCGCCACCACTGACCTAAGGTAATTTGAATTTGAACTGCTCAGAGGTGGATTAAATCAGGACAACCGGGCAGCTCCCAGTCAGGAATTGGCAGCTTCTGGCAAGGAAAGGGCACGGCCATTTTGGCTCACCTTCGGGCATCGTCCGAGCAAAGACGAAGGTCGCGGCGCTGCACCCCACGGTCTGCGCTGCGTGGTTGCAGGCGTGGATATCGATTCGGTACTCGGTAAAATGGCGCAGGTTGGAGATGACTGTCCGCTCCCGAACGACTTTATCCTCAAAGAGGCGGAAGTCCTTCTCCGTACTAGAGTCCAGCTCGACCCGGTGGGCTGTGGCTGCATCGCTATGGCTCCCTGGGGCAGGCCAGGAGGTGTTGGGATGGGCCTGGCTCTCCATGGTCACGGCAAAGGTGTCTCTGCGCTTTTTGGGGGTCCTGTTGCAGCCAGGAAAGAAGGGTGAGGGGGCGGCCCTGCTGCTTCACCCCAACAATAACCTCAAGGAGCATTTCGATAGGGACCCCCAGAAAAGCAGATTCCCTTCACGTGCGGACGAAGATGGACACCCTCCATCAGAAGCTCACCGGTAAGAAGAAATCTTGTCGATGGAGGTGACTTTCCAAGGGGGTCTGGAGAAAGAGAGAGGCAGAGTGGGCCAGACAGTTCCCAGCCCCTCCTCTTAGCCCCCCAACTGGACCTCAGCCATCCAATTTGACCCACCTGGGCAGGATGATGGAATTGTGGAGGAAGTTTTCAAACTTCTTCTGGAAAGACACTGTTTCCACTCTGGGCTGGGTCTGCCCGACGGGGCTGTGGCAGGGGCAGCACTGTTCGTCCGTGTCCTCACGCTCCTCGCCGTCAGTGGTGTCGAAGCGGGTGTCTGCGCTGCTGGTGGGCAGGCGGAGTCCTGGGGAGGCAGGAAGAGACCAGGCAGGCCGTCAGCTGAAGGCCGGAGGGGCACCCGGGGGCTGGAGGGGCCCTGGTCCTCACCTTTGTGGCAATAGTCGTTGCCAAACAGCTCGGAGTCCTCCGCCAGTTGCTGCCACAGCACGAGGTAGTAGCTGAGGTTGCCGTTGGGCTGGGAGGGCGGCTTCCAGCGGACGATCAGGTGGGAGGAAGAGTTGGACATGGAGATGACGTCCCTGGGCACCGTGGGCACTGCAGTTGGGAGAGGGGCAGAAGATGGGAAGGGGGGTCATAGCCCTTCGCCCTCCCCTTTGCATTGATTGCCATCGGCTTTTGCAAAAATGTCCTTTAAAATGCGCTCGTCTTTACAGCTGCCAGAGAAGGCAGGCTGCCCGCTGGGGGAAGGATGAATGGGGAGGACTCTCCTGCCCATCATCCAGGCCTTGCCCCTCCCCTGGTGCTTCCCAGTTCCTCACCTGCAGGCAGGGTGCGGATGTAGACCACCTGGCTCTGGGCCCCGAAGTTGCGCCTCTCCTCGGCGGTGGTGAGGGTGATGGCCCTCACGAAGATGGCGTACTGCGTCCACGGCTTCAGGTTCTGCAGAGTGACGCCTGGCTCTTGGTCGTGGCTCAGGGGCAGCTCCACATCCAGCACGTTCCAGCTGTTGGCCCCGCAGGTGTCCTGCCCGACATACTCGGTCTCGTCCTGGACGGGGCTGTGGGAGGACGCCAGGTTCAGGTGAGGCCAGGGAGCCCTGCCCTGCCGGGGGCCCTCATGGCAGACCAAGACAGAGGCAACCTCAACTGGGGTGGGGGGTTGCAAGACCCCAGAGTTCGTCCCCCTCCCCTGGGGAGGATT
This sequence comes from Protobothrops mucrosquamatus, assembly GCF_001527695.2. NCBI lineage: Eukaryota > Metazoa > Chordata > Lepidosauria > Squamata > Viperidae > Protobothrops > Protobothrops mucrosquamatus. The sequence goes on from NW_015389976.1 coordinate 81,319, forward strand.
CCTTGGGAGAAACCGTCCCCGGCACCTACGATTCCTTGTAGTAGACAATGAAGCTGAGGAGGTCTGGGGACTCCGGAGACTGGTAACGTTCCCACTTGAGGACGAGGCGGTCCGACTCGGTAGTGTTGGACACAAAGCGGAGCGTTTGGGTCTTGCCTGAGAGGGGGAAGAAGGCACTGAAAGGGGCCCCTCAAGAAGGACAAGGGGGTGTTAAGAGGGGCAGCAGGGCAAGAGGGATTTGAAAAGGGCAATGCAAGGCTTTCATCTACAGACCAGGGGAAGAAGCAGCAGGGGTTTTTTGCTGTCGCTCGAAAGAAAATGGATTAAAAATTATTGGTTTTGCTGGAACTAAGGAGAAACTTCCTGACAGTTAGAACAATTAACCAGTGGAACAACCTGCCTCCAGAAGGGGTGAATGCTCCAACAATGGAGGTTTTTAAGGAGAGACTGGACAGCCATCTATCCGAAATGGTGTAGGGTTTCCTGCCTGAGCAGGGGGTTGGACTCAATGACCTCCAAGGTCCCTTCCAACTTTATTATTATTATTATTATTATTATTATTACTATTATTACTGTGAGTTGACTGGCTGCAGAAGGCTTGATTTAAGGATGGGGCTGTTAAATGCAAGTTCAGGGGAGCATTCCCCCCCCTCCTTCTCTCCTCTCCTCCCCCTTTCCCCACCAACTCACAAGAGGCTTGATCCCCGTTGGTCCGGGGGTTGATCTCCGCCTTATTCTGCCGGCCCTTGGTCCCCGTGACCTCCTCCGTCCGAAAGATCTCCGAGAGGCACAGCTTGGGGTTAAAGGCAAAATACATCTTCCCCACCGGGATGGACAGGCGGTGCTGGCTCCAGTCCCAGAGCTGCTGCAGGTTCTGGTTGTCCAGCACGTACAGGGTGTAGTTCCTGAGGGGCAGAGACGAGGGTGGAGGTGGGCTCAGGCCCTCAGACCAGCCCCTCCAGGTCCAGACTGCAAGCTGGTTCCCCAGCCAAGCCTGGCCCTCCTGGCTGGCCCCCCACTCCACGGAGCACAGAGGGTGCTGGTTCCCACTCGGGGCAAGACCCAGGCAGCAAAGTCTGCTCAGGAGGAGCCCACCCGTCTCCCCTTCCTCCATCCAGCAGGCGGGCTTCTGGCGACTTCGGCTTCCGCTCACCCGTCCACCATGGAGTCCCCGCGGATGAGTTTGAGGTTCCTGAAGAAGCTGAGGGAGATGAGAGCGAAGGAGTGCCGGATCTTCAGGAACCCCGTGATGGTCTCAATCAAGCCAAGGCTGCTTTGTAAAGTGGAAGCCAGATTTTCTGCCCAGGAGGAAGAGGAGGAGAGAGGCAGCCGTGAGCCGGGATGGGCTGCACCACTGAGCAGGACGCAGCCAGAGGTGGGTGGATGGGGGGCGGGAGGGCTGGAGGGATCCTGGTGGGGATTGAGGCCTCCTCCACGGGGTGCAGGAGGCGAAGGGGAGCCACTCACCGCCCCGACGGATGTTCACAATCAGGTTCCCTTCGATGAGGGTGCAGCCGGCCAAGTCTCGGGCTGCCCGGGCGGAGTCAATGGTTTTGGTGCCCACTTTACACTCCTTGGGGCACAACCCCTGGCACTCGTGGCAGACGAGGCTGGAACAGGGAGGGAAGGGGAGGAAGAGGGGGCTGAGGACCACCCACCATTATTCTTCCACATGCAAAAATGGCCCTCTTGTCAGGCACACATCCAATCCATCCATCAGAATAGAACTGGAAGGGACCTCGGAGGTCTTCTAGTCCAGCCCCTGCTCAAGCAGGAGACCTATACTATTTCAGACAAAGGGCTTTCCACTCTCTTCTCAAAAGCCTCAGTGTTGGAGCAGCCACAACTTCTGGTGGCAATCTGTTCCCCTGGTTAATTGCCCTCGCTGTCAGGAAGTTTCTCCTTAATTCCAGGTTGCTTCTCACCTTGATGAGTTTCCATCCGTTGCTTCTTGTCCTGCCTTCTGGGGCTTTTTGGGGGCAGCCCCTCAAATATAGGAATACTGCTATCCTGTCACCCTTAGTCCACTCCAACCCTAACTAGCACCCCCAAAACCGTAGCCAGAGTGGGCGGGCCCTTCTATCTGAGGCAACACAGGGCTTGAAAACTTCCCGGGTCCCAAACAGCCAACATCCCCTCATCCATGGGATCAACTGAGAACTTCTGAGATTTGAGGAGGGCTCTTAAAAGCGGAGGTGGCGAGACTGGCTGCCTGCGGAAGTCAAGCCACTTAAAAGAGGACGGTGATGAGGGAGAAATTAGCTTAATGGGCTCTTAAGGATGGCAGCCACTCTGCCAGCAGTTATTAAGTGCTTACACTTGTGCTAATGAAGGAAGAGGCTTCCCGCTTCAAAAGGGAGCTGCCGCTTGGCAGGGCAGCCAAGCCACGGGGGAAACTGGCACCAGGAGGGGGGGCACCCTCTCCTCACCTGCTCTCGTTCTTCTGGTAGCCCGGCGGACACTCGGCCAGGCACTGCCTCTGGTGGATGACGAACCTGGAGGAGTCCCGGAAGTTTTCGGAGACCTTGCGCAGGCTGCCGCAGTGCTCCGCTGTCACGCAGCGCCACCGTTCGTACTCGTAGGTGAGGTCCGGGCAGGAGCTCAAGCAGCGCCCATTGAAGTAGAAGTGGTGGCAGGCCACGCAGGCCTGCGGGTCCCCGGGACGGCTGCAGCCCCCCAGACATTCGGGGTGGCAGCATTCGTCCTTGCTTGTGCAAGCGGCACCTCCAACTTTGCACGGGCACACTGGAGGGAGGGAGAGAGGGGAGGGAGGGGCTTTGGCAAGGATTTGGACAGGACACTTCTTCCCCCCCCCAAAAAAACCCCACTGGCTGCTGTCGCTGCTCTGCTGATTTCCAGCTGCCTCGGAAAGATTCCCTGCAAAAATCTCCCGAGAGAGAGAAAAACACTTTGGACCGCAGAGCCCCCAAAAATGAAACTCCAAAACTCTCCTTCCCAGCACAAATCTACACTCACAGCAGATTTACACACACACACACACCCCACTTTTGAGGGGGGTTATCCATGAACTGGGTCTCTGCCTCGCTAACACTTTCAGCTCCATCCAAAACTCGTAATCGGCTTCTGTTGTTTTTGTCTCTGGCCTGGCCTGGCCTGGCCAAGATTTGTGTCAAAATGTATACCCTTTTCTGTTTACAAAACAGCGCTTTTTTATTTGGTGTAACCGAGCCCTGCGGTTTGCAGCCCGTCTGCCTCATTGATTCGGTAATTTTCAGGTTTTAAGACCGGCTGTTTAGGCAACAAAAAAAGCAGGCCGTGTTCCCTGGTTGCCAAACCACTCACCTTATTCCCACATTGCTCCGGTCTGGAGGCCCAGAACCAGGAGATTCATTGGCAAATCTGGAGGGTTTGGGGGGTCCCCGCTGGAGGGGAGGACGCGGGGCCTTGAGACAGTGGCCCCCTCTTTTGTGGCCCGCTCAACACTCAGCCTGGAGCTCTTGACAGAAGGAAGCGGCCGTAATCACACCGATCCGGTGTGTGACATTGACCGAATCCTGTTCATGGGAACCCCAAGCCAGAAAGAAGGAGAGGGGAAATCCCATGGCTGCTTGTGGCTCTGGATGCTGCTTTTCAAATGTCAGGTTTTTAAGTCCACCGCAAAACATTTCAGCAGCGAAGAAACTTCTGAAGCGTCTTCAACCCAGGACGGATGGTTGTAAAATGGGTCCTTCGGCCTTGGAGAGGGTCTATCCCTGTCCTTTTACCAGGCTGGTTTCCTGCTCCTTCTGGGGTCTCTTCTGGGCTCCAGGGTCTGTTCCCCCCCCCGGCCGCAGCTGGAACCTCCTGTGGTCCCCCACCGGCTGGGCCAAGGGGGACACCTGCATTTTGTCTGGTTCCTTGGGGGGGGCTGGCAATTCTGCCCCCTCGGCCGCGCGGAAAAGGCCAGGCTTCCACAGACAAACTCGCGGCCTCCCCCCACCCCCCCGCCATAGACGCGCCCACCCGGGCAGGCGGCCAGCTCGCCCCCCCTGCAGGAGAGGCGGCCGTCTGTTTGCATTAGCAGCCCTGCTGTTTACAGCAAACGGGCTCCGGGGAGGCTCGCAGCCGTTTCGCAATAGAGAGAGAGAGACCCAGATGGAAAGGTGGGGGTGCACCTAGCGGGGGGAGGTGAAGCCTAAAAGGCGCAGCCTTTAGGATCGGGCTGCGCACTTCGCCCTTCCCTTTTGCGCGGCGGGCTTTCCAGCCGCGGTTTAGAAAGGGAAGCAACTCAGCAGAGCGAGGGAACAGACACCAGCGACCCCCTTCCGCCCGCCCGCCCACTGTGCACGTGTATAAGCGCTTGGCGCATTCCCACGACACGTAACTGCCCTTGTCCTTCCACCCAGCAGCCCGCGGGCCTCCTGCGCCCGACGCACCTTTCTGGCAGTTGCTGGAGGTCCAGCAGCGGTACTCCAAGGGCCCGGCCAGGCCGGCGGGGGTCTGCACGCAGGGCTCCTCTCCGCCCAGGATGCCCGGGCAGACGTCGGCGCACTCCTCGGCCGGCTTGTTGTGCAGGATGATGTTGTGCTCGAGCGCGGGCGGCGGCTGCAGCAGCGCCCAGTCGATGGTGGAGATGTGGCAGAGCTCCTGGTTGCGCTCGATCCTCACCGAGCCGTTGAGCACGTTGGTCAGGCTGCGCAGGCCGATGTCGCGCAGGTGCGGCATCTCGAAGATGACCAGGGCGTAGCTGAAGAAGAGGCTGGCCCCGCGGATGACGGCCAGGCTGGGGAAGAGGTCGCGCAGGCTCTCCAGCCCGTAGACGCGGAAGAGCAGCAGGTACTCCGTGATGAGCACCAGGCGCGGGAAGGCCAGCGCGCGGAAGTCCTCGGCGCTGGCCGTGAACATCAGCAGGATCTGCAGGCTGCCCTCGATCACCGAGCAGTTCTCCAGGCGGCGCAGCTGCGCGGGATCCACGCGGATGTCCATGCTCTCGCAGACTGCGCGGGGGGGGGAGAACCAAGCAGAGAGTCAGGGAACGGCCCTCCAGGAGCTGTCCAGCTGCCCTTTCCTATCCTTCCCACTCACCCACCCCCAACGCTCCCTTTTGAAATTTAAGGCCCAATTTTGAAAGATTGCGGTGCTACTATCAGGTGTGTCCAGCCTTCCGTAGGCAAAAATGCAGGCCAGAGACTGGGTCGGGGATGGCCCTGCGTGGCGTAGGATGAGGCGCATTGAAAGGGCCCAGCAAAAGCCCCCCCCAAGGAACCGGCCCCACTCTGACTTCCGGGTAGCTCTGGTAAAGGCATGAGTGCCTTTGGGCATGAGCAGAGTGCTCCGTCCCCCCAGGGAGTGATGCTAGAGGGGCATGGTGTGTCCCTGCAGGTGCTCCCTTGCAGCCAAGTTGGGGGGGGTGTCTTGCCCACCTTGGTCTGTGCCAACTGCCTCACTGCTCGCAAGGGGCCTCTTTGCCCTTGACCTCTCCCGAGGCCTGGAGGCAGAACAACACCTGGCAGAGCACCTGGCGAGCATGGCTGCCGTCTGGCCCCTGGCTTGGAGCTGATGCCCCCCCCACCCAATCTGGTATTTGCACAGGGGCCCCAGGCCCCCCTGCCTCCGTGCCTGCTGCTGCAGTGCCCACATTGGCATCCTCCACAGTTCCTTTCTGGCAGTTGGATTCCAGCAAGGGAGGGGGGGAGGGGGCTTTAGACACCTTCAGCTCTGGAAAAGCACCTTAGAGGACCCACTGTCTTAACAGCCCCCCACCCCCAGGTCCCTCCCTCATCTGCTTCATCAACTAGCCCTCACAAGGGCTGGCCAAGTCCAGGCCCAGGGCTCTTGGGGCAGAGAAGGAGGACACCAGCTCAACCAGAAAGGAGCTGATGCCCAACCAACCTCCCCCACCCCCACTTCAGCCTCCCTGCACCCACCTCCCTGGGAAGCACCTTCTGCAGAGAGAGAGAGAGAGAGAGAGAAAAGGAGAAGGGCTGGGTTCAGTTCCTGTTTAAACAGGTGCTTCTCTCTGTTCGTGGCTTTGTGTTTGCTGAGGCTCTGAAGAGGAGGAGGAGGAGGGGAGGACCCCACAGGTGGTGGGGTTGACATCACGGCAGCCAACTTCCTGGCGTTGCCCGGCCCTCAGCCCTTCTCCGTGGGGAGCCATGCCCCAAAAAACGTCTCCCTCCTTCTTTAAAAAGAAAATAAATGGCAGCTAGGAAGGCCACAGCCAGAATTGGTGGCGTTGCCCTCAATCCTTCCTCCGTGGCTCCCAGAGAGGACCAACCGTGGAAGGAGGCTGAGCCAATGCCAAGACCCCCGCCAGGAACCCAGCCGTGGATCCTCACAGCCTACAGGTTCCGGGAAGAAAAAGAGACCATTCCCCAACCAACGTCGCAGCTACCAAACTCAGCGTGTCGTGCAAATGCACCCATTAAGCCTGGATGGGCTGCTTGACCCAGAGTGCATCTCTCTTCTGGGCCTGATGTGGAAAAACCTGGAGGAGGGCATGGGGGGAATTGACAGCTTTGCTTCCTTGCCGGAAAATATCCAGAAGAATCGATAAATATTCTAACAGCCGTAGGGTGGAATACGAGATGTGGAGGGAAAGCGCCTGAGTTTGGACCAATCTTCCCCTGGTCTGGGGGTGGGGTGGGGTGGGGGCCTCTTCTGGTGCTCCTTTGCTTCTGCCCCCCCCTCTTTCCTTCTGGGGGTGGGAAAGATGCTTCACTCCCTGCTTTTTTTTAAAAAAAAAAAAGAAAAAAAAAGCCTTTCCATTTAAAAACTGCAGAACTTGGCAGGAAGTCTCCGAATTAGCCGATGCTGCTAATTAATGGCTTGTTAATTGATGAAATGCCTCATTAGGTGCCCGTCGTCGGCTTTGCTGAGAGGCACCCCTGCCAGTTTCAGAACCCAGGCGCCTCTCCCCCCCCTCACTGCCATCCTGAGTCCAGCTAGGAGCTTCAATACACTTTAATGGGTGCTCCCACTTTCTCTCCTACCTTGGTGGGAGGGGGGAGGACCTTTCCTTCCCCCCTCCCCAGTCAGACTGGCTAAAGGGACTTCCTGATGGCTGCTGTGTTTGGGTTCTGCTTGTTTGACAACACCCAAAAGTGTCTTTTGTGCCTATAAATCCCGCAAGAGGACAGAAAACAGGAAGGGGGGGATGTGCCCAGGATGGACTTGGGACCCTGATGGGTGGGATGGGTCTCCAGCCCTGGTTGGCAGCACCTGGGAATTTCTCTCCTGCATCTCCAGAGGAGGGACTAAGGGGTGCCGTATCTCTCTCGCCCCCCCGCATCACTCTGCAGAGGGAGGAGGGACCGGGGGGGGTCTGCCTTCTTTCACCCTGCAGACCACTGTAGCAGAAATGAGATTCCTGGCTCCTGCTCAAACCCCCCACCCCATTTGAAGAAGAGTCCTGACCCCCCACCCCACCCCGGGATAAATTTCTCCCTTGCTGGATTTTTCCCTGCAGGAGTAACCTTCAACTGCTTCCTTTGAGCAGGAGCCCCTCGCCCGGAGAGACTGCACCTGCTTGAGCGGAAAGCACAATTGCTCTTCATTGGCAGAATTTCACACACACACACACACACACACACACACACTTCAGATGCCAACGGCAGGCAATGGGCTAATCCAGTTTTCTCCTGGCATGGTCAGCACGGGGAGGGTAGCCCTGACCCTCAGCCATCTCAGGTGAATACTTTTCTAGAAAGAGTCACTTTAAACCTAGTTTCGCAAGGAGGGTTTCTCCCCCTAACTTGGGAGCAGAGCCCAAGGGCAGGAGCACGGCTACTTCCTCTCCCCCACTGCAATTTCTCCAAGAGGCCTTTTCCTTCAGCAACTGCCCAGAGCTGCGTTCCTCTCACACAGACACACAAACACACAAACAAGCACATTTTAAGGGCTTCCCTCTGACCGGAGCCTCTAGCCAGGCTAAACTCCAAATGCCAGTTCTAAATCACCGTGGCTAGTTTTGCCGGAGATGCCATCTCAAATGCCAGCATCCAGTGGATGGAGCCAGCTGGTTGATGCCACCTGTAGGCTGACCCACTGGCCCGTCTCCATTTACTGTAGCTTGGCCTCCCCCCCCAGCCACCCTGCCCTGGGAGGGGGGAGGGTCTTCCTGGACTCTGGGCAGCAGAGCCCTGCGTCTTTGTGCCTGGCTGAGGGCTGACCCCACTCAACTCAGGAGGGACTTACTTTCTGGAGAAGCTGGTGGAGGGCCGAGCCACAGCAGGCAGAGGAAGAGCAGGGCCCCCCAGCTGGGCCAGAGGGGGGCACCAGGGACTCCCCTTCTCCCCTTCTCCTCCATGGTCCATAAACGGCCCAGCGTTGGCGGGAAAGCGAGTCTCAAGTGGCAGGGCACCCCACTGGCTTCTCAGCTGGCAGCAGCCCTTGGTGCCAGGCGGGTGCACAAGAGAGAGGAGCGCCCTGCCGTCTGTGGGACCGCCGGTCTGAAGCAGGGAGGCAGGGGGTCCTTGTCCCTGACCACAACCATCCTCCGG